>NW_028277112.1:8664705-8969852 GCF_059951505.1 Python bivittatus
TGCACATGGACATCACCAGATGGTCAATACTGAAACCAGATTGATTATATACTTTGCAGCCAAAGATGGAGAAGCTCTATACAGACAGCAAAAACAAGACCAGGAGCTGACTGTGGCTCAGATCATGAGCTTCTTACTGCAAAATTTAGGCTTAAATTGAAGAATGTAGGGAAAACCACTAGACCACTCAGGTATGACTTAGATCATATTCCTTGTGAGTACACAGTGAAGGTGATGAATAGATTTAGAGGATTAGATTTGGTAGACAGAGTGCCTGAAGAACTATGGACGGAGGTCCGTAACATTGTACAGGAGGCAGCAACTAAAACCATCCCAAGGAAAAAGAAATGCAAGAAAGCAAAATGGCTGTCTGATGAGGCTTTACAAATAGCTGTGGAAAGAAGGAATGCGAAAAGCATGGGTGAAAGGGAAAGATATAAGCAACTGAATGCAGATTTCCAGAGAATAGCCAGGAGAGATAAGAAGGCCTTCTTAAATGAACAATGCAAAGAAATTGGGGAAAACAATAGAATGGGGAAGACTAGAGATCTCTACAAGAAAATTGGAGATATGAAAGGAACGTTTAGTGCAAAGATGGGCATGATAAAGGACAAAAAAGGCAGGGACCTAACAGAAGCAGAAGAGATTAAGAAGAGGTGGCAAGAATACACAGAAGAACTATACAAGAAAGATCTTAATGTCCCTGATGTCCACGCTGGTGTGATCACTGACCTTGAGCCAGACATCCTAGAGTGTGAAGTCAAGTGGGCCTTAGGAAGCATTGCTAACAACAAAGCTAGTGGAGATGACAGTATTCCAGCTGAGTTATTTAAAATACTAAAAGATGATGGTGTTAAAGTGCTGCATTCAATATGCCAGCAAGTTTGGAAAACGCAACAGTGGCCACGGGATTGGAAAAGGTCAGTTTACTTTCCAATTCCAAAGAAGGGCAACGCCAAAGAATGCTCAAACTATCGCACAATTGCACTCATTTCACATGCTAGCAAGGTTATGCTCGAAATCCTACAAGCTAGGCTTCAGCAATACATGAACCGAGAACTACCGGATGTACAAGCTGGGTTTCGAAGAGGCAGAGGAACTAGAGATCAAATCGCCAACATTCGCTGGATCATGGAGAAAGCACGAGAGTTCCAGAAAAATATCTACTTCTGCTTCATTGACTATGCAAAAGCCTTTGATTGTGTGGATCACAACAAACTGTGGCAAATTCTTAAAGAGATGGGAATACCAGACCACCTTACCTGTCTCCTGAGAAATCTGTATGCGGGCCAAGAAGCAACAGTTAGAACCGGTCATGGAACAACCGATTGGTTCAAAATAGGGAAAGGTGTACGACAAGGCTGTATACTGTCACCCTGCTTATTTAACCTATATGCAGAGTACATCATGAGAAATGCCAGGCTGGAAGAATCACAAGCCGGAATTAAGATTGCAGGGAGAATCATCAACAACCTCAGATATGCGGACGATACCACCCTAATGGCAGAAAGTGAAGAAGAACTAAAGAGCCTCTTGATGAGGGTGAAAGAGGAGAGTGCAAAAGCTGGCTTGAAACTCAACATTAAAAAAACTAAGATCATGGCATCTGGACCCATCAATTCCTGGCAAATAGAAGGGGTAGAAATGGAAGCAGTAACAGACTTCATTTATTTGGGCTCCAAGATCACCGCAGATGGAGACTGCAGCCATGAAATTAAAAGACGCTTGCTCCTTGGGAGGAAAGCTATGGCAAGCCTAGATAGCATATTAAAAAGCAGAGACGTCACCTTGCCGACAAAGATCCGCATAGTCAAAGCTATGGTTTTTCCAGTAGTAATGTATGGCTGTGAGAGCTGGACCATAAAAAAGGCTGAGCGCCGAAGAATTGATGCCTTTGAACTGTGGTGCTGGAGAAGACTCTTGAGAGTCCCCTGGACTGCTAGGAGGTCAAACCAGTCAATCTTAAAGGAAATCAACCCTGATTGCTCATTGGAAGGATCGATAATGAAGCTCAAGCTCAGATATTTTGGCCACCTAATGCGAAGAGAGATCTCTTTGGAGAAGACCCTGATGCTGGGAAAGATTGAAGGCAAAAGGAGAAGAGGACGGCAGAGGATGAGATGGTTAGATAGCATCACTGAAGCAATGAGCATGAAACTGAGCAAACTCAGGGAGGCAGTGAAGGACAGGAAGGCCTGGAGCAATATGGCTCATGGGGTCACGAAGAGTCGGACACGACTTAACGACTAAACAACAACAACAACAACTCTACTTCCTTTACTTGAGAATCACTGATAACATATTTATCATCTGAACCCATGGGAAGGAATATCTCATCAAATTCTATCATGACTTTAATAACTTCCACCCCACTATCAACCTCAGCCTAGACCTATCTACAGAACAAGTACACTCCCTTGATGTCACCATAAAATTACACAATGGACCCATAAACACTAGGGGGTTGTTTCTGCTGGTCTGCTACATGGTCCATCCGAAGCCTTGGTCACTGTTTGGAATAAAGGAGTGTCTGAGTCTTTGGATCATGCCCATGTCACCTTTCTCCTCTCGGGGATCCTGGCACTCTCTGTGGTTTACAGAAGAGCTAAGGGAGAGGAAGTGAGAGAAGAGATTTCTAGAGTGTTGCTGATGCTCAACGAGGGATGAACTCAACTGAACACGGATTAGAGCTGTTATTTATGCCTACTTAGTGGCAATAAGGGCAGTGAAGCATCGTTACTCCTTTGCTTTTATTGCATCCACAGGTAGCCACCCCACAGCCCTGTTTTGGGTGACATGAGCCCTCCTGGGTAAGGATGGCTTGGAGAACCTTCTGCAGGGATATGTAGAGGAATTTTCCCGGCATCTGTTGGATAAAATCACTCAGATTCGTTCTCAGTTGGATGCTGGCTTTGCTGCAGGTCCAGTGGAGATGCCTAGAGAGGAGTCTTGCCCTGTTATCTGGGAACAGTTTGAATCTGTTGGACCTGAGGAGGTGGACAGGGCCCTTAGGGCTGTGAGCCCAGCCACCTGCTCTTCAGATCCATGCCCCTCCTGGTTGGTTAAGTGGCCCGGAGGTGTTGTGTCAGTAGGTTCTAGCAATGGTTAATGCTTCTTTGAGTGAGGGGGTTGTTCCCTTGCCTCTTAAGGAGGTCTTGGTTTGCCCACTCCTCAAGAGGCCATCAGTAGACCCGACTATACTGGACAATTTTTGTCCAGTATCTAATCTCCCCTTTTTGGGGAAGGTGATTGAGAAGGTGGTTGTCAACAGCTTCAGAGGACCTTGGATGAAGTGGATTATCTGGATCCCTTTCAGTCAGGATTCAGGCCTGGGTATGGTACAGAAACAGCATTGGTTGTACTTTTAGATGATCTCTGGTGAGGGCAGGATAGGGGTTGTGCATTCATTCTTGCCCTACTTGACCTCTCTGTGGCTTTCGATACCATTGACCATGGTATCCTTCTGGATTGGCTCAGAGGATTGAGTGGCTCTGTATTTTGCTGGTTTACTTCTTTCCTTCAGGGCTGATTCCAGTTGCTGGTGGTTGGAGAGGAGAAATCTCACTCTTGGCCCCTGTTTGGTGGGTTGGTGAAGGGTTCAGTGCTCTCTCCCCTCCTATTTAACATCTACATGAGGCTGCTGGGTGAGCTTATCCATTGCCATGGGGTGAGGTATCATCAATATGTTGATGATACCCAATTATACATCTCTGCCCCTGGCAAATTAAGTGATGTTGTGAATCTCATATCCTGGTGCCTGGAGACTGTAAGGGTCTAGATGGGGAAAAACAGGATTCAACTGAACCCTGGCAAGACTGAGTGGCTCTGGGTTTTGGGGCCTTCTGGTGCCATGTTCAGTACTGAATGGGGTCGGACTGCCCCAGACAGACTCTGTGGACAATCTGGGGGTCCTCCTGGACTCACAACTCCTGCTTGAAGAGTCCTAGGAGGGCCTTTGCACAGCTTCGGGTTGTGCGCCAGTTGTGCCCATTCCTAGATCAGAGGGATCTATTCATTGTCACTCATGCCTTAGTCACCTCCCATTTGGATTTCTGTAATGCACTCTACATGGGCCCACCCTTGAAGAGTATCTGGAAGCTTCAGTTGGTGCAAAATACAGCAGAGTGGGCAGATATGGGTGCCTCTAGGGCGGTACATGTTATACCTCTGCTCCGCAAGCTACATTGGTTGCCAGTTTGCTTCCGGGTCCAATTCAAGGTACTGGTTTTGACCTTTAAAACTTTCATGGCATGGGGACGGGTTACCTGAGGGACCACCTCTCACTGATTACATCTGCCCATCCCATCAGGTCTGGAAGAGAAGGCACGTTGTGGGTCTCGTCTGCCAGGGAATTAAGAGATGGGCCTTCTCTGCTATGGCACCCGCCTTGTGGAATCTTCTCCCCTTAGAAGTGAGATTAGCTCCATCACTTTTTACATTCCTCAAGTCCCTCAGGACCTGGTTATATGAACAGGCCTGGAGGTCCCAAGGGACCAGAGAAATTTTGCGATGGCTCCCTTATTAATATTACCCCCTCCTGTTTTGGATGCTTTTATAGTTTTTACTTGTAATTGTTTTTTATGTATTTATTTTTTTTAATCTGTGTATGTTGTATGCAATTTATATGAGATGGGCAGCTATATAAATACAATAATAAATAAGTAAGTAAGTAAGTAAGTAAGTAAGTAAGTAAATAAATAAATAAATAAATGTTCTACAGGAAACCCACAGATTGTTATTCATACCTACATACTTCCAGCTTTCACCCAGAACACACCACCAGATCTATTATCTTCAGCTAGGCTTGACACTACAACTATATTTGTTCAGCCCCACTTGACACCCAACTGATGGAATTAAACCAGACATTCAGGAGACTGAACTACCCATCCAAAGAGATCAATAAACAAATCAATAGAACTAGATCAATTCCCAAAGAGGACCTATTAAAAGACAAACCACAGAAACAGAACAACTGAACACCACTGGTTGTCACCTACAGCTCACAGCTCAAGCCACTCAAACTTATTAATAAGCTATAGCCCATACTGAACAGTGACACTGCAGTTTCTCAGGCATTGAGTGGTAGGCCCATACTTACATATGGACAACCATCCACATGAAGGAGATTCTTACAAGCAACAAAAAACAACAGGACTATGATGCGAATATGGGAACCAGACCCTGCAACAAACCCAAATGTCTTTTTGCCTCCACATCTACACCAACAGCACTATCACAGATCCCAACAAGTTCACACACCAGATTAGAGATGCCTTCATGTGCTTTCCCTCCAGTGTGATATATGCTGTCATCTGCCAGCAATGGCCCTCTGAATTCTACATAGGACAAATGGGGCAAACTGTGTGCAAAAGAATTAATGGACACAAATTTAATATCAGGACTCAAAACAAGGGCAAGGTAATATAAGAGCATTTGAACCTCCCAGGACACTCCCAGCGGGACTTTACCAGCATCATCATCAAACAAGAAATTGTTGAACTCACATACATCAAAAGGTTTCAAGCAACCTCAGAAGGCTTCAACACACACGATGGGTTTTTAACACATTACAATTGTTAATTGATAAGGGACTTGTAATCCGTCTGGCTTGTAACCTGTATCTGCATAACCAACCTATTGTCCTTTCCTCTCCCCCACCACAAATTTAAATCCTATATCAGTCTAGCCACTCTATGTATCTGAGGAAGTGAGCTACAGCTCATGAAAGCATTTTAATAAAATTTGTTAGTCAGAAAAGACGAATTTTTTTTGCCATCATAGACTCGAATGGATCTCCTCCTACAACGTCTATGCTGTCTATATAAGATCTTTGGTTTTGTTTGTTTCGTTTTTAAATGTGGGATTCGGTGCTCCTCTTTTTTAAAGAATATCTTTGAAAATGTTTAAAAGGGTTTAAAGCTTCTAAATATTAAAGCCAAGGTAATCCCATTTGATAAAGTTGATCATGATCCATCCAAGAGGTATAAAGTGTGTGTGTATGTGTGGTGTGTGTGTGTGTGTGTGTGTGTGTGTGTGAAGCTTGGGAAACATCTGAAGTGGCAGATTGATCTAAAGCTTTCCCTGAAGAGGTTTCTTTGGCAGCATATGTGTGGCTGGCACCAAGTCTTCCACTGTAATACAGATTATATATTTTATACCACTCTCAGTGAACTGGACACCTGTCAAATTATATTGTTTAGTTGTCACCATTTTCAAGAATCACTGGCCCTACAGGAATATGCCAGGATTTATTAACAGTCACTCTTATAATTTTCAACTGGTTAATGACTTCAGAGAACAAAAATAGAGATGCCATTTGTGAATTGTGTTAAATGTCCAAACTCCACTTTGCCCTTCTGTTTGGGTGATTCTAAATTCAGGTCTTTCATCTTTCCTGCTAAAGCAGATGTTCTTACCTATCAAAGTTTCATTATGGGAAATTAGAATTCTATGACTAGCTTAATTTTTGGAAGATGTAACCAAATCAGAGAGGTCTCAGAGGAAGGCAGTGATGATGATAATACTTTTGAAGAGAAACCTAGGAATGGAAAGGTTATTAAAGCAGAAGTAAGAATATGAGGAGGACAAAAATATCTGAGATTCAACTTCATGCTTTATCAATGGTGAAAATAAAATGTATATCACCTGTGGGGTATTGACATAAGATCTACAGGAGTGCTGCCATACAGTAGTTTTGACTTCAGGCCATTAGGTAATTCCAAAGGAATCTTCCATGGATTGTTAATGGGAAGGGTTTATAAGATCTACTATAATGGATTCTACTGAGGCTTTGGATAGACTCTACTAGCATAATCTCGAATCGATTGCTTTAAAAAAAAATTCTGTGTGAGAGAATGTCCACAGAGTGTCCAGATTGTACATGTTGTGTACAAAGTAACTAACAGTAATGCTAAAACAAAAGAGCTTCTAAGTGGGAAACATGTTTTAGCCTACACCATAGAAATGCATGTAAGGAAAATTTGGTTTTAAAATATTTCTACATGCATTAAAATATATACATACTTTAGAAGAAATGGCATAGGAAAAAATCTATAGGTTAGGATGCAAAAGAAAATGGATGTAGACCTTTAAAGGGATCCTTTCTCAATATATTGGCATATTGTCCTACTAACACGGACTATATCCACAGATCCCTACAGATTAGACCATGGTTGGACACTTATAATGCCCATACTTGGCATGGTAGCTATTGACAGTAATTTCTGGGTTCTCTTCATTGTTACAACCCATAAGTAGATGAGGGCATCTTCTTAAGCCCCTCTGAAGAATTTTGGTGGATGAGGAAGAATTTCAGGAACAGGATGATCTAAATCCATTATGGGAGGTTATGTTAGGGTAATCCTTACCATCATCAGATGAATTATTATATAATCTGGATCAAGACACTGAAATTCTTCTAAGCTCCCAGGAATCCTTTCAAGGTAGGAGCATAAAGGCTATAGATGGAAACAGATTAGACTGGAACACCATCTGGTCATAGCCTACTACCAGCACTTGCGTCCTGGTCTCAACTTCTAACTATGGATACCTTTATGCTGAACCCTTGAATCTTTTAGTTTTGGATTTGCTTAAGCCTAATACCATTGCTTAGTTTTGTTCTTGAGTTTGCTGATCTTTAGATTGTCACTTGGTTCTGGTTCTGGTTCTGATTCTGCTCTTTTGCCCTCCAAACTAATTTGTTATCGACTCTGTACATCCCTGTTTTACATACTCTAAAATATGACTTGAATAAACCTTCATCCAACACTATACAGTTCCCCCCACCTGTGGCAGCATAAATGACATAAGGTAACACAGTCAATATTCAGTTTTAGATGTAGACTACACTGTTCACAATCTTTATCAGAAGAGCAATCAATAAAGCTGGGACCACCAATCCTTCTGAGGGTATCATGGTCCAGCATTACTTTTACAATAATATGTGTTTCATAACTTAAGGAAGCCTTTGCAATCTTTAATTCTGATCCCAACTTGGACATCTACTCATACTCAATTACTTCATTATATATACAACAATATGACTGTGTAGAAGGGAGAATCGGTGCATATATGGAAAACATTTAACTGAGCTGCTGCAAATTTGCCAGTATGCATATATAAATGTTATGATTTGAAGGATGGGTGGATCCTGATTCATGTTTTTTCAATGACTGGTATTGGTGAGATGTGTGCTTTGAAATATGCCTCTGTTTACAACAGTTGAAAATGCAGTGCCTGTCCAACAGCTGATTCATCATAATCCCAGCAACTCATTCAGTTTTGTCACAATATATGCCACACTGAAGTAGGACTTGGTATCAAAAAGCCAGGCAAAGAACATGCATGACGTAGGGTGGAGTGAGGGGAAGAGAGGAGAAAAGTAGGTAAAAATAAGTTGTGGCTGCAGTCCACAGCAAAAGAAACTGAAATAAATATGAGGTCAACATGAAGAATGCCCTCACCATTTCAGATGTAAAAAAAAAACCACTTTATTGAGGCAGGTCTTGTACAAATTTGCCTGGAAACACTTTGATGTAAAGACACATGCTACTCTGACTCACAGCTGGCAACAAAGCAACTAAAAGAGAAGAGCTATTGGTGACATTATTTTATGAATGACTTATTAACTTGCATTGATATTAAAACAACAACAACAACAAAAACCCAAAAGAAAAATATTTGCTTTTTCAATTAATCTTCTTTACTAGGTAAAATACAAAGGTTGTGGTGTGTTGATTATTTTGAGCATTTTAGACATTCAAGGGCTTACCACTCAAGAACTTAATAATTAGTTTTGAAACTTGAAAACAATGGTATAAATTATTCTGGGAACCACCTGGATTATGTACATGGGAAAAGCTGTTTGTTCTAGGATGGAGTTTTCTATACCCTTACTTCCCTACCCCTCGAATTAATCTTCTCACACCTGAGAAGCAATCATACAGATAATATGATTATCTGAATTGTTATTTCAGTGTGGAGGTTGTCCATAGGAACCATTGCAGTTTGTATGAGAAATGTCATGTGAGAAGCTGTGAAGTACATATTTTTATTAACAAGAGACACATGTGAGGATATCACATGAACCAATAAGATGTCACCACCATAAGCATACTAGCTCTGGGAATCACCCAATGCCTCTAAAAAAGCAAGGGCAAGCCTACAAGTGATTCCAAAAAAGGAAGGTGTCGCCAATTGTATATGAGCTGACCATACCTCGTATGAGGAATCACACTTCTTTTCACAGATTTGCTGCTGGTTAAAAAAAAAAAAATGTCTCTATGGGGAAAAGCATGTGGTTATCTTTCAGTAATAAGCCATGACAATGACAGTACGTTCTCCCATAGAGATGATGTAAAGGCTGAAGAATACATAATTCATCTCCCCATTTCTGCAACATTGGCCTGTTCTGTAATTGTAAGGAACATTAAAAAAAAAATGATCTTAAGAGTTCATCCAAAGCCATTTTTCTCTTCAAAATATTTATTTTCAAATATGTTACCGTGTATATACTGTATTGCTCATGTATTGTGATAACATTTTCTACCTATGCATTTAGCCCAGGAGGGCTTAGTTAAGTTTCAAGCCACAATCTAGTCATGGAACCTCTGGTCCTTCATTCTAACAAACCTCCTCGACAGTAATATAGTAATTCATTTAAAAAGTCAGCCCCCGGAGCTGCTGTTCTTGACATGGTTAAATGAAGTTTGATGCACACTAAAATCTTTTCAGCATCTTCATTATATTATCTTTGCTGGATATTTGTCTTTTTTGGTGTCCTCACTTTTAGAGGTGTTGGGTGGTTTCCAAGGCTAATGTGCTTTTGGTGGTGATATCTCACTGGCATTTCATCCTTTTCAAGATACTAGGTGAAAGCATTCCTCTTTAACTGCTAAGTAAAGATCTTTAATAAGATAGTTGTGTGTTCTGATAGTAACACTGGTTTAGTGCTCTTGTTGTTCTTTTTCTCTTTTGCCATTAATTGTTTGCTTATAATATAAGTCTATCTAAGGAATGCATATTCTAAATGTGCGTATTCTAACTTCCCACAGTGGTTGGGAGTCAGGCACCATATTCAATCAATCAATCGATCAATCAATCAATGCAATATATTTTCAGTGACTCAGCTAAAGAGTCAATGTTGTCCTGAAAGATACGATGCAGATGTTGCATGTTTTGGAGAAGAAAGCCAAGAAAGAATATGTGATACACTGACCAGGGTGTTTATCCCTGATTCCAGACTAGCCAGGGTTATTGTTAACAGCTAGCTTCTCAATAACTGCACTGAAACTCTACTATAGAGTACAAAACAAGCATACTCTAGATAAGTAGCTTGCTTTCTTTCCTATTTGTTTTTCCCATAGGCATGAAGTGGAAGTTTCTATTGATGTCAGAATTACTCCATTTTGTTTCCAGTGAAATGAAAAGGTTTGAAAAACAAGAAAAATATGAATGTTATGGCTGAATCAACACCATGTAACTTTGGTTAATTTGAGATCACTCTCTATAAACACCTTCTGGAAAAGACATGTAAACTTTGAGATTATAAACAAGTGTTTACTCATATTCTTAGTCCTTACTTCTGTTTGAGTAATGATTCACATGAATAATATGTATTCAGGTAATGAGGTTTTATGGTTTGGATTTTAGTTTGAGAGACTGTGATTCTTTCCCTTTTTACATCTGTATGTTTATTTACAATGACTTAGCTGTCACCAGAAAACGAATGTGGAAAATACTATTCTAAAGTATTACAACTTGTTTGAGACAACCCTAATTTTATGCGAGATTTATTTTTGCTAGTGTTTTTCTCACAATTAATTTGTATAGCCCTTTTTTTTAATCCTCAGGGTATTAAACAAAGATCTGATTGTTATGTATTCAGAGCTGTTAACTGTAATTTAAAATATAGAAATATTGGGATTTTCCTTCACTTTGGAAGCTTTGCTCTCACATGTAAACATTCATTGCTTGTTTTTAAGTTACTTTAGGCATACTGAAAAAGATGAATTTTATTTTTTCCTTTGTATTTTCTTAATACATGTTGACAGGAAAAAAAGAAGTATTCATCACAAATATCTCCAGAACTATGAGCAAAAAATCTTACCACCAAATATAACTGGAAAAATGATATGTGGAACTTCATTTTAACCAAAAATATTAAGAGAAAAACATCCTAGCTGATCGTGGGTATCAACAAAATTAAGTCAAAACATGGTCACTGAAAAGCAAGATCTATTCATTTTCAAATATGACTGAGGCATAAAGCTAAAATATGTTTACCATGGATAAAAGGCAAATTCTTTTTGTAACTAAATCAGTTTCATTATTTTTATAAGAAAGGAAGTATTAAATTGCCAGAGTTCACTCTACATATGTTTTCTGCATTGTTTTGCCTCTTCCCTTATTAAAAATGACACTTTCACTCATATTTCTTTCAGAAGTTTAATCAGTAGGCATTTGCAAAATAACTGTTTTGATAAGAAGGGCAAACGTCAATCATTTAGCACATCTTGAGCTATCAGTAAAGCAGAGTAACAACACATTTCTCTTTTGTTTCTCTGTAAGACTGGACAGCAGTATTTCAAAGATGCCCATCAACAAACAAACAAACAAACAAAAAAAAGAAAAAGCAGAGTGATCAGGCAGGCACACAGGTTACTTAGGACTGATCTGTACAACCAGGTTACCCCAGCGTGAGTGTGGACCATTAACTATTTCTCAAGGACAGGAATACCCAATGTCCTCTACAATCTTTTCCTACATGTTCATGTGAAAAATAGTGTTTTCTGACTTGTGCCAGCACAAGCCCTGCTGTCTGGCTCACCTACTGTGCTTCATTCATTGTTTGCAAATGCTTCCACTCCAGTGGAAGAAATAGGTAGCAGAGAAATAGGTAGCAGAAACACCTATTTCTCTCCAGCCACTGGTCACTGCCCATCATGGCCATTTTGTAGTGGCCATGAAGGGACTTTGATCAGTTAATCTCCTTTTTTTCCTTCTTCATTTCATTGGTGGATCAGTGAAATGCTTGACTTCTTTGTTTATTTTGGTTTTACAAGTTCATCACCAATGGAATTCCTCACTTTTTTTTTTTTTTTAATTTCACTGATGAAATGGTGAAACAGTTTTTCTTAAAGAAGATTCTCATTTTCCCTTCTAGGCCAAGTGACCAAAAGAATGGTAAAATGGTGGTGTTTTCTTTGCTGTTTACTGGTGCACCAGTGGATTCAGCAAATAGGAAGACAGAGATAACCCAGCAGAATTCAACAATCAGGGTTCATGACCAAGGCAGAGGGAAGGACTGAAATCCACAAAAGGATCCCTTAAGCCAGATTAATTTCCACATGGTTTATGCAGGACAACTAAATAGTTTATGTCTGCAGGGAGGGAAAAAACCACAGGGTCAACCTTCACTGTTGTGGTATGTGAATTATTTATTCACATTATTTATATTTAAGTGTAGTTGTCAACTCCTGGTCTCCATCTATTTATTGTTAACATGGGCCAATGCCAGGTGAGAGAGCCAAGGTGTCATAATGAAGCCATCATAAACAAGACCTGGTAGTGCCCCGCATGCTTGTTTTCTTGGCCAAGGAATTTAATTTATATCAAATGGAGAAAGAGTAATTGATCATTTGATACAATAATTTTTGGCAGTTTCAGTTAGTCCAAAACAGAGTTCTGAAGTTATTAGTAGACCGGCCAATGCAATCATGTGGAATAGTGCTGTGGCTGTCAATATAGTTCGAAGTGCTGCCCTTTAAATGACTGTAGGATTTGGGGGTAAAGTATCTAAAGAAAAGATGCCTCTTATATGTATCTGCTCAGACACTTGGGTGACCATCAGAAGCCCTCCTCTGGGTGCCTTACCCAATGCAGCTACGTTAGTAGCTACAAAGGGAGGAGTTCTTGGTGGTGGGACCCCATTTGATGGAATGCCCCACTAGGGAGACCTAGTGTATATGTCACCTATATTGCTGTGTATTTCTAAGCCATTTTTATTCTCCTTAACTTTTAGATTTTATTAGTAAGATTTATATTTTAATGTTCATATATTTGGGATTGTGGCATGTCTGGACATATGTGTGCATATATTCTTGCGCTTTTGTTTTTATTTTCTTTTAAATCTGTTCTATTCTTTTAACAGCCTTTTAATCTATGTAGAGGTGACTCTTATAGGGTGGATTAAACATGTAACAAACCAAAGGACAGAAATATGACAGGAATTGCGTTGGCTGCTAGCTGACTGGATTAAAAATACCCTTCAGTGTATTTTTCAGTGAGGTCATTGTCCCTGCCTGGTGTGTTTACCACTTGCAAGTCACAACCAGTGTATTTGAGAATATAATCATTGTAAATGGCTTCAGTAAACACACCCAAAGAGCTAACAGAATGTCCATGTGCTTTTTGGCAGCACTTTTTCACCCTAAATCAAGGTAACATAGTGGGATGGAGAAAGAATGGGGCTTATTGAAGAGCAACAAATTGCAAGACTACAGGATGTCTGAAGATCAGCTCAGCCCAAACCTGAGGATTCATCTCTGAGACAGGCTTTGGGATTATTTTTTATTTGCAAATAAATTTGCTGTCTTTTGCAGTGCATTGTTAAATACATATGTGAACTTCTCTGGGTATCTCCTAGCTTTCCCATCCCCAAATTTCCTTTTCCCATCTTTTTATGAAAAGACAGTTGTGATTAGTTGTACAGTTTCACTTAGGCAGTCTAACTGTTTCATGCCTGACCTATCTGCATTACAAAGAAATCTCCAGAGAACTGATTTCTTGCTATGTAGTAAGAAAAATGGTCAAAAAATGCCTGCTGCCTCCACTCCTCCCCCTTTTTCTAGGAAGGCAAGCATGCTGGGTAAATGCTGCAATACGTGGCTGAGAAATGCCATTATGGTATGACGGAGCTGCTCAGACAATACTGATGCTTAAAAATGAAAAAGAAGAAAAATAGATGGCAAGGATGGGAAAGGAATACAACTTGTGGATCGCTTGTACTGGCATATGCTTGCTTGCATGGACTGAGAAGGATATAAAAGCTGGTCTTGTCATTTTGTCTAACAATTTAGCATCCCCTTGGTATATTGCCTCTTACTGAGCTTAAGGGGAAATTCAGAGCCCCATCTCTCATCATGTATTTTGGTACTTATGAATTCAAAGACCCAGTAAATATGCCAATGCTCTGATTTCTCATTTCACTGTTATTGTATAATAGACGGGGGTACAATGTGTCTTCAACAGCCTACATTTGGACAAATTGATTAGTGAACACAGATGTAAATGGCAGCCATGAGAGAGCACAGTTGAGTCACGCCAAGGAGAAAATTCCCAGGCAAGATGTGAGGGAAACAACATATTTGTTGCTTGTTAACTTCCTAAGTGACATTTCATTACAACCTTGAATCTGCAAATAATGGAAAACACGTTTCTTCTTGTTAATTTCTACAGATGCAAAAAAGCTCACTTTAAGTTGCAACTGATTTCAGATTGTCCAAAATGAAAACTGTAATTTGGGATGAATGTGAACTTTTTACCTAGCATGCAAGAGATGGAACATACTGCTGCCCTGTTTCAAGTCATAGGGTTCTACAAAGCAACCATTTTTGTTGTACATGTTTAATCATAAACTTGAACCTTGCATTTCTTAATGCATGAATGATTCTTTCTGTGAGCTAAGTGCAAACCAGGAACAAAGTAAGGCCAAGGTTCAGAATGTGGTCTCTGTACTGCTGTTAAATAGTTTAATTTATTTCTAGTGAAAAGTATTTAGAATTCAGAGACAGAATACAGTATTCTCTGGAATATAAGTTAAAGTTTTTTTATCATGAGATATATAAAATTGAACTTTGTATCAAAAATGCCATAGGATATGCACACAGCCGAGAAAATGAACATTTTTTTCACTGATCTTTACACTTTTTATATTGCTGACAATTTCTCAGACGGGTCTGACAAAGTTTCAGCCATTAGAAATATTTGCTTAGCAAGAAAGTCTAGTCCAGTTGGATTACTTGCCACTGTAGCATTATTGATGGTGCTGCTAGAGTTGGGATCTTGGTTATTAAAGTAGATTCTTTA
Organism: Python bivittatus; assembly: GCF_059951505.1. Classification (NCBI taxonomy): domain Eukaryota; kingdom Metazoa; phylum Chordata; class Lepidosauria; order Squamata; family Pythonidae; genus Python; species Python bivittatus. Next base: position 8,679,796 of record NW_028277112.1, read on the forward strand.
TCCCTAGAGGAGTGTTCTCAACCTCAGCAACTTCAAGATGTGTGGACTTCAACTCCCAGAATTGCACAGCCAGCCAGGCTGGCTGGGGAATTCTGGGAGTTGAAGTCCACACATCTTAAAGTTGTCAAGGTTGAGAAACACTACTCTAGAGTTAGAAGGTGTCATGTTCCTCATGTTGGCAAGTTCTTTCCCTCAACACATATTTTTTCCAATTTAAGCTGTATACCAGCTTTAGCTCCTAGCTGTTGGTGAAGATTGTTGCTTTTTCAAGTTCCTCAGACTTGCACTACAAGAAGAGAAGGTTTACAAGTCTTTTCCTCCCTTCTAGGGGTTAAATTTCCATGGGTGTCAACCCATACTGGAGTGGCTATGTTGGTCTTCACAAACCCAGCCCATGGCTCCAGAAACAGAGTTTATTAGAACAACAGAGTAAAGAGGAGTTACAGTCTGGTGCAGTGATGGTGAACTTATGATACACGTGGTGACAAAAATGACATGCCATGATATTTTGGGTGACACACCAGTGTTCACCAACACCCGACAACAACTATTCTCCCAGTTTGAGTTACCAAAGAAACTGAGTTTGTTTTATTCATATTTCATTTTTGTAATTATTTGACATTTCTTTATATAATGTATAGCACCACACATGATTGAACTGTTTTTTGTTTTAAATAAATGAATATGTAAAGAATTGTTTCTCTTTTGCTTGGGTGGGGGGACGTGACACACCAGCCGAATCAAGTTAGGCATTTTCCGAATTTTTGACATGCTGAGTTGAAAAGGTTCACCATCACCGGTCTGGTGTCACAATCATAGCAGAGGAGCTGCATAATTTTTGTAAGTCTCTTGCCAAATGCTGGCAAACATGGTTAATTCTGTGACCAGTGAATGGAGTCTTCACGTATGCCCTGTGGCTTAAAGTTCCCAAACTGGCTTGGTTTAAAATACTGAGTAGTTTGAAAAGCAAAAACAACCTGAGAATCTCTGTGGAATGAAAGAGAAGAAAAAGTATTTTACACATGAAAAAGGCAGGAGCTCAGTGAAAACACTGCCGCTGCTGTGCCAGGACCAGTGTCCTGAAGTCACCTTTTTAATTGCCAAGTGCCTTTGCCACAAAGTTACATCATATCCAGATTTGCGAACAGAAGCACACTATGTATAAACTGTTATAATGTGATTATGTTTTTGGATTGTACTGGGTTGTTTTAATTTATTTTTGCATCTATCTTGGACTGTAATAAAGATTATGTATGTACGTACGTACGTATGTACGTACGTATGTATGTACGTATTGCTGAACATCTTTTCCTGAAAACAATCAGCCAGTTTGAAATAATGGGGAATTCCTATTAAGTAACAAGGTTATTCCCCCTTGCAATGTCACAAAATATATGGTGGTGCAAATCTACATGAAATATAAGAATAAAGTACTACCATCCTTCCTGACATGGGAAATTACTCTGGAGTATTTGTCATATGGCTATTTGGAGTAGCATAATTATTGTATTCATTACACTCATACATTCTTCCTTTGTGTAAGATTCATGTGGCATTGCTCGACACTCAGTAGGTAGTTTTCTGCTTCTTGGCTGTAGCATTGCTTCACGATCAATGCTGTGTAGAACTTAGACATAACCTGAAGAAGGAACAACCTTGCCATTTTTTAACCAATTGAAAGCAGTTGATTTAAGACTCATTCCTACTACACTCAGCTAACTTTTAAGAAACTTTAATGACAATTATAGTAGAGACTTAGATGTCTTTACTGGTAGAATTATTCCACTATGTCTTCTCATAAGTGATTACTTTCCCCTGAAGTTTTAAAATGAATGCAGTTGACTAACACAGAAGTTGTGTGCTTGTATGATGCTTCATGCAGTCTCTTCTCTAGACCTTTATGCTTCATTATGTTTCAAAGAGGAGAAAAAGTATGGGACATAATTCAATGATCTTAAAGTCTGGGAGTTTTATAATGCACTATTCAAACATGATGAATTCATTAAATAGTTGATTAATGCTGCCTATCAGAATAAAGTCATTTGCACTTCTTGTGGAGGTCATGTGTATCTTCTTATAACACATTGCAAATAATTGGATTTGGAGGACTGGATCTTAATGCATCACAAATAATCACCTCAAATAAGACTGTAAGTCACAGACATAGAACCCAAGGCCAGATTACTCTCCATTTTTTGAATGGCATAGTGCTAAACTATGTTAGTAATACCTTGGTTATCTTAAAGTAATCCCTGAAGTGTGTTTTCTTCCCTTCCCCATCACTTTTTTCCTGCAAATAAAATATCTCTGTTGAACACTCCTGTCACTAGATAGTCAACATAATTGAAAAAAAATCCTTATCAATAATTAAATAATATTAACATTTTCTACACTGAACACAACCTTAGTATAAGATATTTCAGCATGTGTCTGTAAGCTGAGTAGTGATTTGCAACATTGGGATAGTAGCAATCTGGAAACCCAGAAATCAGGGGTTGAATCCAAGGTTTAATTAAATCTTAAATTCCATCTTCTTGGAAGCTATTTATTATTAGGACTGTTTTATATTGTATTTTAGTTAATTTTATTTCTGCTGTAAACCTCCCAGAGTCATTTCAATGAGATGGGTGGTGACAAATTTAGATAGATAGATAGATAGATAGATAGATAGATAGATAGATAGATAGATAGATAGATATTCAAAGACACTAATGGGCTGACTAGCTTATGCTGTCATCCAAGCCTTGCAAACACTATTTAAAATATATATATATATATATATATATATATATATATATATATATATATTGGAGTATCTCTATGTTCTCATTCCTACTTTGGCATGGATAACAGTGGATTCTATCCACTTCAGTAGGCAGGATGTTTGGCCAAACTGATAAATCAACAATTATTTTTGCTGTCCCTCCACAAAGTCCTTCCCCATTTTATCTGAGAATGAATGGGTCAAGTTGGTGATCTCTTCTCTCCATAGAAAGACAAAAAAAAAGAAAAAGTTTTCTTCCAATCTCCTAACAACCATCTATTTGTTTATTGAACATGGCAGAAAATCTCATTAGAACCTAGTCAGGTAATTCAATGCATTCTGAAGTGAAGAGGGACAAAGTATGGTGAGGTGAGGATCTGAGAGAATAAATACCTTGATCATAATATAGAAAGGGCACTCTTCAGGAAAAAAAAAAGAGAGAGAGAGAGAGAGAGTTTGACAAGTTTGAACATTTAAATGATACCAGGAATTTAGGGAGGGGGGGAGTGAACCCTCACAAGAGTTTGAAAGAAAGACATGTACAGACTTCAAATAGGTATAGAAGAATTTAGGTTGCCATGGTGACATGAGTGCCAACTTTTAAAAACAAGAGCATTTTTTATTGTGTGCTGTGTTAAAAAACAACAACAACAAAAGGAGTTGCCACCACCACCACTGCTGTCACCAAAACAACCTAGTAATACATTTTTAAAATAATTTCTCCTCCTCCCTTCCTGCAGGAGTAAGACAGTTTCCCCCCTTCTATATGGAAAGCAGCTGGAGGGGAGACTCTGAGGTAGTGTTTCAAGTGCAGGTTCTGTAAGAAATTGACCAGGGTGTGTGGGTGTTTCAAAAAAGGCAAGATGGCAACCAGATGAATGCAGGCTCTTTTTTTATGTCATAGTACACATGAAGGTTGTGGCCTCCATCTTGGATTGTTTGACTCTTCCAGCAGGCACCCTTAACATTCACATTTTGCTGATGATCGTGTTGCACTAAGCATGCCTAGTGAAACTAGAAAACCAAAACCAACAATTTATTTTCAGACAGATGCGGACATGTTTCTCTGCCCGTAATTAACAGAATATGTAAGAGTAACAGAACCCAGATAAAAAGATTATTTTCCCCTCACATTGCAACAGTAGGTATATGTTATGTGAGAAACACTATTTTCTGTCCCTCTGGTGGTTGATGATTTTGAGTGAGCAGCTGCCAAGATCACTTCACTCCTTGAACTCATAAAATGCTGTTCTGAATTATTCACTTCCTGGTTAGGGTCAGGCTCATATGAGGCTAAGTACATTAAAGACCATTTCTGTTAAAAGGCACCTCTGCAATCTCTGGGAATGAATCCAGGTAATTCATTGGAGTAATTCAGCCACTGCAATCAGACATTTTTAAAAAGTACATCCTTCTTGAAAGACATCGAAGGTTAATGAGTTGGAGTTCCATTTTGTGGTTACAAAGCAAACCAATTAGGAAGGCGATAGCTGATAATTATGAACAGTACTGTTATGAAGCATGGAAAATGAGCTTAGATTCTTCAGTGAGACATTAATATAAACCTCAGTGGCCATATCGGTTCCTTATCTTTTTATTCAAAGAAAGGGAAATGCATTGATTTGGTGCTGATTTTCTTCCCAAGCTTCTAGCAACTGGAAGATGGAAACCACTTACCAATGTAAAGTAGCATTGTTTTGAGACTTAGTACAAACAGAAGAATCTGCTTTTTGCTTATTATTAGAAGAAGAACTACATCAGGTTACTAATAAAAGCTGCAAGTTGTGATGAAAAAAGACACTGTCACTTAAAAAATAGATGGTGAATTTAAATCAGGGTGAACAATCTGAGGTGTGTAAGCTGTATGCTTGGATGATATCCCTGATAACCTTAGTCTTTTTTAGTAATCTTCTGCTACTGTTTCTGCTGTGGTGGTTCTGTTATTTTGTCACTTTGTCATATTGTTTTATTGTTTTAAACTTCTTACTGTAAGAAAGTAATGTAGTCTGCTCATAGTCCTGTTGGATTGAAGTGGCATATAAACCCCAAGAAACAAACAAACAAATAAATAAATACATAGTATGCTACATAGGTGCTACAAAGTCAGGTTCATCTCCAAGCAACTGCATGGACAAATGCTCACTATTGGATCAATCAGAACCCAGGTCTCCAGTGAGCATGCCAACCTCAGAGGTCAATAGCATGTGGCTAACAACTATTGCATAGTGATCTTACCTTACAGGTCAGCTGCTGTTTTTGGGCACACCTCATTTGGTGCACAAACTGCCCATATGGAGGCATGTGGATTACTAGGAAAGTATTTTATTATCCTCCTGTTCTCTGGAGGCTGCATGCTCAGATTAGTGTAGGTTAGGACAGGAAAGGAAAGGATAAGAGCAAAAAGTTATTTTTCATTTGCTTGCAATTGTCCAATTACAAGTTACACATGTAAAAATGTAATCACACAGTCCTGAAGTCCCAGACATAACATCTGCCTTTCAGAATAATTAAAGCAGAATCTGTAGTTTTATTCAGATGCAAGTATAAGAATTGCTGGTAGCCAGCCAAGTTCCCCACCCTAAGGTAGAACTGATTAGAAGAAACTGAAAGCAAGAGTACATTTCAGAAGAAAAGCTGAAGTCTGAAAGGCAAAACACTTATCAAAATTCTTCTCCATCTGCTGGCAGATTTTCAGCATCTTTAAAAGTCTAGACTGCATTCTAGAGAACCCTCCTTTCCAAGCTCTGATTGGGCCCAGACCTTATTTATCTGCTGGGAGTTCTGTTCCAGGATTGGATCATTTTGCAGCCTTTCCAAATTTGGGCCATTGGGATTAGTTTAAGAAAACCTTGCTTTGAATGACATTGATGCATGCCAGATCAGATTCCTTCCCCTGTGTATGTTCTTTTCAGCATCATCTATTCCCTTGATCCCATACCATATATCAAAGGTTTTGACACAAGTGTAAAATTCAAAAAGAAAGAACAAATAGTAGGTCTGAATCTTTCAGCAATTTTTGCTAAAGCCTGAGTACAATACACAATATCAGGAGGGAAAAAATCTGACATTAGGTTTGTGACTTGGATACTATTGTTACAGATAACTGTTTCAATTATAAGGTTTATTTCAAAGTCCATTCTTATACCTATGTAACTGCAATATATATAGAAATAATATATCATTCTGTTTAAACACAAGCCTCTCTAATTTGCTGACTCTTTCAGGTTCCCTTATGGACCACTGTCTTATCATCTCTCCATCCATCTTACCCCTGCCCCCATGCCTAATTCTCCAGTATCACTTATCTGATTATGTATAACACATGTATATCCTGGATTGTATCAATATAATTATGTACATTTGTAGGCCATTAACATTTCAGAGTAATCAGGTGACACAGAGATCCGGTGAGCATCCCCAGAAGCATCTTCTTGAATAGTCTCAAAATTACCATGCAAATTGTACTCAGTATTATTAATTGTACTAATGCATGCTAAAATCCTGCTCAACAATGGATGATGCAAACTTTGCTCAATAGCAGATAAAGCTGTCATGCATGCATCATTAAAGTGGGTACCTCCAATAGCACATATCTAGTTCAGAAAATGTCACTGATGTTCATCATATATTCTTAGAATGACCTGGCGCAGGGTGCTTTGTTCTGTGCTACTATTAATCCTGGGAGGAGTTTAACAGAGCATCCATTCTCCAGTACAGATCTCTTTTGCCAAAAATATTACAGTGTACAGGAAAGCAATACCAAGGATCCAATGTCCCTGAACTTCTGAAATTTCAGGCAGTTTCTGATAAAGTTTCAGGTTGTTGGGATGGCCAAATGTTCTCTGATAACTGAATCTCTCATGCTCTGGGGCTGAGAATTCATGAAGGATTACACTTCAGCACAGGCAAAATCCCATGTTTCCTTTGCCCTCATAGTAACAATGGAAGCAAGAAAGTCTATGAGAACATCATGTAAAGACTAAGATTAAGTTAAAGACTAAGAATGCACAGGGAAATTTGCAAAGGCATCCTCTTGTTGAGGACCTGCTTGAATGGTGAATCCTGCTGCTTACTACTACTACTGCTAATACTAAAGCTGAAGAAACAATGGACCACCTAATAAGCTGCTGTAAGAACATTGCACAGACTGACTTCAAGCAACAACACGACAAAGTAGCAATGATGGTACATTGGAATATCTGCAAGAAATACCGTTTGCCCACAAGCAAGAACTGGTGGGACCACAAAACAGACAAACTAATAGAAAATGAAGAGCTAAAGTGCTCTGGGACTTTAGAATTCAAACAGACAAGCACCTGCTACACAACACCCCAGACTTAACAGTTGTTGATAAGAAAGACAAAAAAGTCTGAATAGTGGACATTGCAATACCTGGAGGTAGCAGAATAGAAGAGAACTAGAGAAAGTCATAAAATATAAAGACCTGCAAATAGAAGTAGAATGACTATGGCAAAAGAAAGCAAAGATAGTACCAATAGTAATAGGCACCTTAGGTACAATCCCAAAACATCTGGAGCACCATTTGAAGACCAGCATTGACAAAATCACCATCAGTCAATTGCAAAAGGCAGCTTTACTTGGAACAGCTTATATCCTGAGACGATACCTTTAACACCATCAAACAACCACATCTGCCTATCCCAGGTCCTTTGGAAGGACTCGATAGGTGGATAAAAATGCCAAATCTGGTCTAAACATGTGGCTGACTGTGCGATCAATCATAATTTATTAAATTTATATGCCACCGCACTCATTTTTATGCTGTAATCTCAAAATTCCTCAAAACAAAGGCTCCAGTGAAAAAGGAAAGAACTTGCAGCAACTGAAAACTCCCTTACTCATCTAAAAGCAGACTCAAGCTTGAGACAAAATAAAGACAGAAAATAAAAAAGTAAAAAGTTATCAACACAATTATCAAGGTCAAAGTTATTCTAAGTTCAAGAAAGAGTTCAAGTCACTTATGTGCATATCTCTCCCATCCATATTGTTGCAGACACTGATGTGAACATCAGTTGCTTAACATATTTTTTGTTGTTGTGATTATTATTCAAGTGTGATTGGTCAGTTTCTACTTTTGGAGTGGTTACTCTGTTTACATTCCTCAGAACCTAATCTATCACAATTAAGTTAAACATAATGTTAGCTACTTTGCAAAACTGCTTTTATAAATATAGGAGTGTAATCTTGTGAATTAGTGAAACTATTAATTATCTCCCTCCTTAAAATATAATATGTCTTCTGGAAAGGCCAGTAGTCCTACATCTACCCATCAACTATTGGAGGCTGTTTCCATAGCTGAATTCTCACTGTCCAGCAAAGTTAGATGTTGTGATGTTTGAAGGTATCCACAAGTGCATCAAGTTTTTCTCCATTTATCACAAGCTGAGGCTAAATAGAATAAACTGTATATTGCAAAAGGCTTTTGACTTTTCTGACACCAATGCATAAAAACATGGAAATAATTCACAGGAATTTAGCAGACTTTGGTCAATCAGCCAAAATTTGTTTGGAGACTTCTCCAACACATGGACCTGGAGAGGGCAAAAGACACTAGATAGCAGAGAGTACCAAGTGGAAAATTCCGGGCTAAAAATATGAGGAGGATAAATGATACCAAATCTGACAGTGCATGATGAATGGGGGACACTGGGTTAGTGAAACACAGTTAGTAGTAGAGAATGGAAAGGCTGGGTGCACAGTCAGTGGTAGAAGCTAATTGATCATAGTGGGTATAAAATGAAGTCTGAGAGTGTGCATGATAGATGGCAGAGGCAAACACACACGCACTGACTAGAAGAAGATGAGCATATGTGCAATGGATGAGAAAGGCTGAGGGGTGAAAGCACAGGGAATAGATTGCAGAGAAGGTATCTTTTCCCAACTCAGCTCTAATGAAAATTAATGGTAAATTTCTTTCACATCCATAGACAGAGAACATAGAAGGAGGATAATCAACATTTATAAAACTTTAATTAAAAAAAAACAAAAAAGAAATTTAGCTCTAAATCACAGGTGATCATTGGTGTGAAATATTAAAACATTTGAAGTAATTATAGGCTATTTTTAGAATGTAGAGGTAGTTGACTGTGCAATTATAAATCAACCCAATTTGGTTTTAGTAAAATAAAAAGAGTAACATGGAAAATAAAAAAGAGCTTTAAAAAAAGGAAAATCATACTCTATATGTTCTCTGTCTGCTATTTTTACATAGCTATCATAACATAGCCCATACATTTTATAAGATGATTATTCACCAGAAATCAAAGTATAATGATATGTAAAGATGCCCTGGGGTTTAGCATAACTCCTGCTGAAAGAATGAACACAACTTTGGGCGCCAAAGCATAGAAGTAGTCTGCTATTACCTTCTTCTGCTTTTTTGTCTTTTGTGTTTAGTTTACTACCCTGGTATTTCCTGATGGTATTCCATACAAGTACTAGTCAGTTAAATCTCTGAGCCCAAAGAATCATAGAAAAGGAAACCTTCCCATCATAATTTGTGTATAACTTGTATGTATCTTACTTAACATGGCCACACATCTAGGTTCTAGAGATTCTATACATTTGTGCCCATGGATATTGTCTTTGGTTCCCAATTTGCTTGAATTGTTTGTCTTCTGACAAAATAAAACCCCATGGCAGCTACAGCATCCAGGACATGCCCTCAACATTGCAAATGTGCCAAATGAGTCAAAGACCCAGTGACCAAATTATAGATATGTACTTTCTCTCTCTCTCTCTCTCTCTCTCTCTCCCCCCCCCCTTTCTTCTACTTTCTAATTTATATGTATACATACCCCAGGAGGCTCTGTCCAAATAACATTTCATTTCTTGCTTTTGAGTTATGTGTCTTTTCATTAAACAATTTAATCCTTAATATTGCTGTGGCAGAGCAACATCCTTCATGTAAAAAATCTTCTCTGAGATTCTCATTGACTTTGTGTCCCCTTAATTTTCATATGTTTTGCAGTTTTCTTATCTTTTGTACCGTATAACAAATGACAGCTTTCACTGAAACCACTGCAAATAGTTTGACATCAATGCCATTCTCACCATGATTGGTTCAAAAAGCTCTCTTTATGCTATTAAATCTGTTTTCATAACTCATAATTCTTGTTATGAATCACAGTTTTTCCCATCTGTATTTTGCCATCATATCCCAATTGCACATATTGGAGAGAAAGATGGCAATGTTTGATGGCATGACTGGAATCTTTTTTTAGAATCTTTTTTAAAATTGCTATTTGTAATCCACAGTGGAATCTGTTCCTTGTAAAAAGAAAGAGAAAGGAAAGGAAAGGAAAGGAAAGGAAAGGAAAGGAAAGGAAAGGAAAGGAAAGGAAAGGAAAGGAAAGGAAAGGAAAGGAAAGGAAAGGAAAGGAAAGGAAAGGAAAGGAAAGGAAAGGAAAGGAAAGGAAAAAAAGAAAAGAACAGAGAACCATATTGACATGCTCTTGGGTGTAATGTAAACATATCCACATTGCAGGAATAAGGAAGGTGCCAAGGTTATAGATCAATCCGCCCCTTCTTTTCTACGTCAACAGAGCATTGATTTTTAAAACATGAAGCAGCTTTACAATGTGTAATATCACAGAAAATAATAATCATTAAATCCACAGGGAATAATGATATGCCCTCTAAGTGTTCTTTTGTTTTCAACTTTGAAAAATCTGCACAGTCCTATTAACTATATTAATTTACAATTATATATAATTGAATCAAATTTAGTTTTTTTTCTGGCATCACTCACTTTCCCCCCTAACAAACCCCTAAAAGGCCAAAAAAATTGCATATTCTTCTATTCTTAAAGTAAATAGGTACCACACTAGAATAACTTGGAAATCCTTTGGTTCTTTCGCTTGGAATAATTCTATTTCAGTAATGGTTTTTTGAATGTTCTTTTCTCCATTATCCTTCCTTTCTTATTTCAGCTCAATTTAATTCTAGGGCACTGTAGAATATGATAAGCTGGCACACTGTCATTTAATTGTGCAAAATATGACAATATTAAATAGGATTAAATTCTAGTTTGATCTCTGTTCATTAATTAACTATGACTTGTGAAAAGTCTGTTTCCTGTGTTCACAGGCAATGGGAAATTATGGTGTGTAACAATACAAATTTCACTTTTTCTTATTCGTAAGCAAAGGAGATGGAGTGAATGCATGAGACCAAGGATCACTGCAGAGATCATTTTTGTGCAAGCACACGATGATAGTAAAAGCTGCACATAGTCAGGATGTGAGAACGTTCTTAGCTTTTTCATTAAGTCAGACGAAATGGTTGACATATTGCTTTGCCATAGTAACTACTTTTCATCTCACAGGTGTCACATGTGACATGAGAACGTGTTTGAAAATGCTTTCCCTGGTAAGAGGGACTGAGTGAGGTACCAGCCTAGCTAAAGATGCAGTACTGCCATTCTCAGATGAGATGATTTAGATTTGCAGGAAACTAGAACAGAAGCCAAGGGCAGACTGGAGCACCAATCTGCCATTGCTACCTTACTGGGGATTATTTTTAAGTTCACATCACATTAAATCGCTCCCAAGTCTCTTCAATCATGGTGCCAAGTCACTCTGAGAGAATGCTTCAATTGTAGTTAGTTTCAAGTTCATTCAAGGGACATTGCCTGTTACAAAGGTTTGGGAAGCAATATTTAAGAAATTATAAGATCAACAGATTTGAAATACATCCTTTTGATCAGTTGGAAAAGTGGTCTGATAACTGGGCTGTATATTCTTTTTTTAAGAAAGGTACATTTTATTAACAAAGTTTCTTACAAAATTTTATCTTCTTAGATAAAAGTTCATTTTTACCCAGTTACTTTGCTTCAGAATTATTGTGTCATTTCTATGTAACTTTCTGAAAATATAAATAATTACTTAATCAATTAATCAAATGAAATGCATGTGATCAATCAACTAAGACTACTTTAATCAAGTCAAAATCTTAATTAACACCCTTTATTCATATGAGTGTTAACACTCATATTAACACTTATTCATATTAACACTCTTAATTCAAGGTGTGTACATTTAATTTTCCATTTACACTTCAGGTACATACAGCTAGGCTAAACTCATCTGTAAATCTACCCTTTTTGAAGAAAGCTGCATTCAGTGTAATAGTATAAAAGTTTCTAAACTAAAAAATACCTGCACTTGTATTCTCTGACATTAATAGTTTAAAAGCCATAGCTCATGGACATACATTTGGCCTTGATGGCAGAGGCTTTATTATTGGCTTTTAGGACATGTCCATTCATCTTTTTGAAACCCTCCCTAGCAAGACAATGTTGGCTGCAGTCCCCTCACCTCACTAGAATGTTATATTTGTCAACTTAAGACTACAACTTGTAAAACCTTTGTTCCAGAAGAATAAAAATAATAATTCAAGCAAGAGTTTATTACAAACTCTAGTAAAAATAAATCCTATTATTATGCTATAATAAAAAGAACTTGAGTTTCTCCTTCTTCCTTTAGAGGGAATTATGTCCCTTTGTATGAAAAAAATGGAGTAAATTCCACTTTCTGGGTATTATATATTTAAGGTTATTGACTGGTAATTCCACCAGATCATTCTGAAGTTATGGGTTCATCTAACAATCAAATTGCACAAATTCATTTGTGAATAGATTTGTTTTCAGATGATTTATCAAGTGACATTGTTTAATTTATTCAGGTAAGATCTGCTCTGGGACATCTGAAGCTGTCAGAGGCAGTGCCTGACTGAGAACACACCAAAAACAGTTTTTCATTATGCCTTGGGAAGACTTAGGAAAAACGTGTTTTGTGAATAACCACATGAAAAAAAGACAAAACCCTGATGTTGGGCAATGTTCTTTCTAAAACAGCAGAACAAAACTACTTTATATTTGCATGGAGGACAAAAGTTTGTGGTGAGGGAGAGATCTGTCTTCCAAGGAAGCAGATGACTGACCAGCTTCGGTCCTTAAAATCATTCAATGGAATGTGCTGAAAATTATGTGTCTTTTTCTGCATGGAAGGGGGATTTGGAATTTAATATGGAACAAAGAGAGAAAAAGAGAGTTACCCCAATTTAATTAAATGTTCTCACTTGGATCTGAGGAATCTAATAACCAATAGTTTTCACCCAGCTCTGCTCAATTGCTAATAATATGATATTGTAAAAAAGTAGTTGATGACCTAGAAAAGGACCTGTAGGTCAGCCACAAATCTTCATCGGGAGATCTGACAGATATATCTGTTAGTTCAAACTATTGTACAGTGCCAATATCATGCCATTCTCCCTAGACCATTCATTTTATCCTGAAGAAATTCACCAAATTCTTCATTATTACTTTCTTACTCTAGCTACTAGATCATTTGCCAGCAATCATCCCAAGTATGTGGCTGGCCTTTTTTTTTTTTTTTTAAGAAGTGAGCTGGAGGAAGCAGTTAGGAAAGTGGTGGGTCTAATGTTCAATGTGGAGGTTATGGGCAAATTGCAGATATGTTCAAGCATAGATCATAGTAACTTCCTAAGCCTATGCTTATAGGGTCTAATGTTTTTCCAGAGATTATGTTTCACTGTGATATCATTTCACTCTTTTATAGGCTTTTGCCACCAGTGTCTCAAAGGTAGCATACTTAAAGAGCTCGCCCAATATCATGCCATCCCTGCATTAATTTCCTACTCCACCTATAATAGCATTGCTTGCAAAAGTGTGAGGAATTTTGAATTGCTGAGTAAACTGACATGTCCTTTGCATATATCTTTCCCTCTTCTTGCTAATTCAAAACGTTTTAAGTGGATACAGGAAAACCCTGTTTTCACCAGATGTTTGTACTAATAGAAATATGTCTCAGATAAAATTGACCCAGATAGTTTCATTCTGAACTCCAATCACATACGACTATTAATCATTTTTATTGCCAAGTGCTAAATACAGCTATATGAATCATTCTGCATTAGGGAAGATCAGACTGAAACTATTTTCTCATTACCTGAGCAACATCTTTTTGAGGGTCAAAGAGGTCCTGTAATTTAATTTTTTTTTTTTTTTTAATAGAAATGCTTAGCTGTACTTGCTGTCTCCACTGAAAGACAGAACCTGAATGACTGCAGTGCTAGCTAAGCATTATATGGCACTTTTCATCTTCAAAGCAATTTTGGAGCATTATTTAATTAATCTGCATATCCCTCTAGAGAGATAAATTGAATGTTATTTTCTTCACTTTTCAATTCAAAAGCTCTGTGAGGGCTTGGTATACAATCTAGTTTGTCAAATTTTCTTCAGCAAAAAAATCTATTTTTTTAAAGGAGAAACACTATAATTCCACAAATTTATGCCTGATGATGTGGGAGAATCACATGTTCAGCTAGAAATGCCTTTGAAAAATTCACTGATGCCATTTTCAGGACTGCTTAGTGACATAGGTGTGGCTGATCCATAACTGTGTCACAAATCTATGTCCTATTCAATAAAGTCTCCTATTAGATCTTAGTAGAGAAGGTGGCAAAATCTGGAGTGAACTGTGCTACCATTAGATAAATAAAGAACTGGTTCAGCAATCATACCCAAGGAGTGTATGTAAATGGTTCTATGGCAAGCTGGGAAAAAGTATTAAGTGGTGTACTAAAAGCTTCATTCTAGACCCTGTGCTGTTCAACTTAGTTATAAATGACTTGAATGAGGCACTAGAAAATAGTGGGCAAATACCTTAAGAGCTGTATCAAGATTTAGAAGGGGTCTTGACAAAAACCAACAAGATGAATTTCAACAAGGACAAATACAACTCCTTCATTTGAGTGGGAGGAATCAAAGACATGAGCATGGGATCAGGGAGACCATATTGGGCACAAAACACATAAAAACAATATGAGCAACTTGATGGATTACAAGTTGACCATGAGCCAAAAGTGTTATGCAACTTCAAAATAAATAAATGTATGCATCAAGAGAAATATAGTGTCAAGATCTAGAGAAGTTACAATTATCTTTGTTCTGCACCTAGACAGCCTGCGCAGAGCCTGCCCAGAGAAAGGTAACCAAGAGGATAGCATCCACCGTGGGGGACCAAACAGATAATAGAGATCATGATAGAAGCCCTGTCCCTGCACAAAAGGGACAGGACTTGGATCACAATGCCATAATTGCTATCTTGCCTGTTTTGACTCATTTCCCTCACAGATGTTACTGAAAATGCCACTGGATGTTTTTAGCCTAGAAAGATAAAACTGTGAGAGACATGAAAGTTGTCTTGTACCTGAAGGTTAAGTACTTGAAGGACTGTCATGTGAAAAAGGGACAGAATTGTTCAGAGTTATTGCAGAAGACAGGACAAGAAAGAATTGGTTCAAATTGCAAGAAGGAAGGAAAGAAAATTATAAGTTGAAAAATCTCATAACCTCAGAAGGAGGTGTGGTGCAAAAAAGGACTCAGGGAAGTGATGTAGCAGAAGCAATGAAAGAGGTCAATGTAAGCACTGCCTTACGTGTCTTTGGGTGGCTTGAGGGCTGCAGTAAATTGAGTTGTGCTATACAAGTGGATGTAGATTTCTCTTTTTTTTTCTGTCTTTTTAATTTTTAAAAGAAATAGTTTTCTAACTATGTTAAGCTTATATCAGTGTTTATCATTTAGTTTTCATGTGTTTCCTACTTCAAAAAGATGGGAAACTTCAGATTTTTGGCATTTTCAGTCAGAGCACCTCCAGGAGCTACCAACAAGGGATTTAAAAGAACAGGTTACCTATCATTGGTTTAAGAGGAAAGGTTCGTGTGGAAAGTGTTTTTCAAACTTGGCTACTTTAAGACGTGTGGAGTTCAACTCCCAGAATTCCCCAGATGGCACCACTCATAGCTGGCATAAAGCACTACTCTGACATTGAAGTCCATATGTCATAAAGTTGCCAAGTTTTAAAAACACTGATGTAGAAGGAGAAGGCTCTAGGAAAAGAAATTTGTGAAGCAAGTAGGGTGGCTCTCAGCTAAATAGATTATAAATGCTCCCATTAACAAAAAATGACAACCTGCTTGCCTTGCTTCCCTCTCTTTGTCTATGAAACACAAACAGCTATTTGTGGAAGAAGGTGAGTTTTATAACTATTCAGCAAAAGTCATTCCTATATAAACCTCTGAAACTTTTTAAAACTCATTCATACTTCTATGTAAACTGCATTTAGGAGTTATTTCCTAGACACTTGCAAGGTTTTCTACTTCAAATCATCCTTGTGAGAGAAAATGTTGTCTATTTTTTAGACAAAATTTTTTTTTTCAAAAAGATGTACTTCAGTTGTATTTTCCCCTTAAATACAATCTCATGGGTTAATATTGTCTCTCTTCTTTCCTATCAAATAATCTCACTATTATTTTATAAGATGTTATGCTGTTTCTAAAGACGGAAAAGCAGGAGTAAATTTGGCTATATCCATTTAATGGGCAGGAACTGGGAAATAGTCTCTTAATGCTGGATTATTCCAGATGGCTAATGACTTAATTAAATGGAGATATATGAAAGTATATTCTCTCTTGGTGCATGAACAATACAGGGAGTAATAACCAATCTGGCAATTCTGATAAAAAAGTAAAATCTCCTTTGAGGAGAGCTTGACTCCTGATGACATCCTGACACATTTGTGTAGTTTTCTTGGCAGCAATATGGAAGTGATTGCCATTGCCTTCTTCTGAAAGTGGAGTGTTAAAAGTGTTAATCTAATCAATAAAAGTTGAAGACCTGGATGTAGTGCTCAATCTAAATAGTCAAACCTTTCCAGAACATTGCCACTGAAATAAATATTTAGCGTCTTTATGTTGAAGGAGCTATCCTTCTGACAGGATGAGTTTCATGCCTCATGGCACAAAAGTTATGAGATTTCAGTCAGTAATCAAAGAGTAGCTCGGCATTTTTCAGAGTGAAAAGACATTGCATCTTTTCTTACTGACATATCTATGATTAAATGAAACTTTTATTTCTGAGACAGAAAGAACAAGTGGACAGAAGAAGAGTAAAACACAACACAGCATAACAAAAATATTACAAAATGAAAGGTAAGATAAATGGATTCTTGCTGTGAAAAGTTATATACTTTGAGCATGATTAAGCCACTTTATTTAAATTACTGCAAACTTGAATTTATATGTTAGTACATTTGGTGAATATAATTTTAAAGACTGACATTCCATCAGGACTAACCATGCTTACCAAATGACCCAATCTGCCAACCAACCCACCTTGCTGCCAGTCATTCATGAAAAGTGAAAAATAATTATTAATACAGAGAAGCACTCATAACGATAACAGGCCATGTTGTAGAAATGCCCAAATTATTATCATTATATTTATCTATTAAAAAAGTAAGCCAGAGACCATGTTTTAGAAAGTATAAGAGAGTCAATGAAGATTGCATCTTACCCTGCTGCTAATTTCTTAATTTCAGTCATAAATCATGATTGAAAAAAACTTTGTTTTGAAGAATGGAACGCAATTTTAAAAAATAAACAGACATCTTTCCAATGGAAGCTGTACCTTCCTTCCTGTTTTTTTTTATAATGCTGTACAAGTGATTTTGGATTGAGCATGTGGTGCTGGAAAATGAGATGCTTAACTTTTCTTTCCACTCAGACATTTTTCTCACCTAAATCTTTCTAACCCTGAAGGTACTGTTTCTTTTTAGAAGGCAAATAGCAGCTCTACGTACTTTTGTGTGTGTATGAGTGTGTTTTTTGATCAGGAAGTGCCTGTCTTTTTATTAGGCTGATCTTTTCCCTTCAAAGTTGCTGATTAATGAGCTCAAAGTATCTTCATTCAGTTGTTGCCATAATGCATACAAAAAACACAGGCAGCAGAGCTGTGATTGCTGGCCTGACCCATATATTGTGACATCTGTTGGCCCGATTTCCATACCACGGCAGTTTATTCAACACTACCCTCTGAACTACATGAATGTAAAGTTAGCAACCTTACATCCTGATCCTACAGGGAGTTTGTATAAGAAGAGTTGTGCCTAGATAGGTAACTGTGTAAGATATTTTTGCCTGATATGTGGAAATTAAGAGGTGAGGTTAATGGGGGCTGGAAACATTAGTGAGCAGATGTGAACTTTCTTGTTAGATGATTTTACTTTATGCATGAGAACAACAGCATTGACTTTGCATGCTCTTTTGTGGTTATCGAGCTACTGAGCTTTCCTGTGCATTGTCTATGACCTTTATGAAACTCTTGGGAATGCTGAAATCTGGGGTCAAGGACTTCATCTGCAGCTTCTATATATTCTTGCAGAATTACAACACCAACATGACCCATGTAATCCTTTGGCACATGAAACAATTCATAAGGAATCACTTTGTGCACCACTTGCCCCAGACATCTTCTGCATAAAAAAATAACATGTTATGGTCTTGAAGCAATATGGTCTCAACATAACTAGGAAACTTGAAAGTAATGAATATGAGCACTTGCCTCTCTAGAGATAATTAGAGAAGAGAGTTTATTGTTTATTATTTCATTTATTCAAGGTAATTATTTATCTTATAAAGAGAGGCTAGTCTAACAAATCTAAATTACTGTTCTTTTTAGCACCAAAAGCCACTTCACACTTTATTCTTCCTTTCATGCAGATTTGATTAGATAAAATACTATGGTGTCAGCCTGTCTAGAATTACAAAATGTGGACATAGATGAAAACACATCTGCCGTGTTCAGAGGAAGCTTATTATATACTGTCCCCAACACCCAACAATCAATGCTGAAAATAGTTAAACAAGCACATGTAATATGATCCTTTAGAGATTAAATATAGCTGCAAATTAGACAGACTATGTTTAGAACCTTAATTTACAGCATCAATTATTCTAGCGAGAGTTGGGCAGGAGTTGATTATGTGAAGTGGTGAAATTATCCTGGTTATTTCCTTGTCTTTTTATAGGTAGTCACAAGCAGATGATAACGACAATACTAACTTTTTGTATGCTGCTATCATGTTTTCTTTCTGTTGGTTGGTTTTTTTTTTGTTTCTTTTTTCCTATATAAAAAGAAATCTATCTATCTATTTATCATCTATCTATCTATCTATCTATCTATCTATCTATCTATCTATCTATCTATCTATCCACATACACACATACATACATACATACATACGTACATACATACACACACACACACTTCTTAGGAGTTATATAGAGAGAATGAATGAATGAATGCTGGGAATCACGAATGTGAGCAAATCTTATTTGTAATGAAAGTGAAAAATGGGGAAGTGGGCAGCCAGTACAACTTTTTCTGCTACTGATTTTTAGGGAATGCCTTGGGTGTGAGACAAAGTAAAATATTGGGTGGCTCTACCTGATGGGACAGGCAGATGTGAATGAATCCATGATACTTCAGTGCTTGTGAGCAGGTACCAGGAGGGTCTGTGAACTTGCATTATGGTGATATATTGCCTCCAAGTGGTGTCTTTCTGGCACACCAATTCTGGTTGGTGCCTTAATTTTCTAAGAATCTTTGGGAAATAGAATGCCAGAAATGACATCTGGAGCACTGATGGAAGAAGGTGAGAAGTGAGTCTAAGCGAGCATGGGTACACGCCCAGGCCTATACCATGGTGATAAAGGAAGCAAAGCATGCTTACTTCTTCTCCTTATTGCTCAACAGCTATCATCTAGCAGCCTAGTTTAGGGTGACCAGCTGCTTCTGGGTAGGGGGAAGCACGGAGACCTCTTACCTGGCCACTGTGACCAACTTGCACATTTCACTGGTAGTCGTTCAGATTCACCAGAGTCCTTACTCTACATGGGGAAAGTCCTTGGTAGTGACCAGGGCACCGTCTTGCAAGGTTAGCTGGGAGTCCTTTGCCCTGTGGTCTCCAAGGTAGTGGATAGGGTTTTGTCTAAGTTGCTATTCTCTTAATTTAAGCACTGTGCTATTCTTCACTTTTTAATTGTTTGTTCTTGTTTGTTGTGTTTGCTGTCTTTATTAGAGATTTCATGATGTCTTTATTAGGGGTTTTATGATTTCTCCACTTCTGCTTTGTCCACAAATTATCAGTTATGTCATGTCCTTATGAAATTTCTTGGCTTGTAGTTGATTTTCTTGTGAAGTTTATCCTGAAAGAGTTCTCACTTTTTAAAATAATCTCTAAGAAAGTGAATAATATTATACTTTATTAACATGTATTATTGTGCCAAAATCTGTATTCTTAACAGAATGCAGCATTGATTTCTACATTTAGAAGAGTGCTGATCATGATTTCCTGCTCTGCCATTTCTAAATCTGATAAGAAAAACAGATAAGATATAGCCTTTTTTCCATAATCCTAGGTGAATGGGGAAGAAAAACAAGGGAGGCTTCCCTTCCCTTCATATAGTATCAAATTACTTGCCAGTTTCAACTAGGTCATTGTCAAACTATCATTGGGAAGTGGCTTTGTATAAAGGGACAAGGGCAGGGCATGGCTGGGGATAATGAAGGTTTTGGATGACACTCAGAGAATCAGTTTTCAGAACAGAAGCTTGTTTTTATATTTCTTCTGAACTGTGTCAGGTTGCACCCAGACTTGTTAAAACTGAAATGCTAGTAAGCAAAGGACCTGGCCTTTTGAAAAGCTAGTTTATTACAGATACTCAAAAAACTGTAATAGAGTAGAAAACCAGCAGCTGCTAGCTATAAGCCTTGAACCACATATATAGCAGTCCCAAAGTTTAAACTTTCTATTACTGCGTGCCTTAATAGACTGAAAGAGTATCATTTTTCAATGGGACACACAACTGACATCTGTGCATTGTTCTTGCAACAGAGCTGCCTGGTTTTGGGTTCTTTGCATCTGACCTTGGTCATTCTAGCTCTTGCACACTGGTATTTGAGTATCAAGGCTTGTGCCAACAGTTATCCGCCTTCCCGACCACCACTACTTTGAGACCTATCCTCTGCCATTCTTGCTAGACCTTCTCTAAAAACATATCTGCACGCTCATCTATTAGACACCCCATATTTTCTTCTTTCCTAGTCAATTTGCTTGCTAACTTAAATTCTGGATCCTCTGCTCATGTTACTTCCTTATTCATGTAGAATAAAGCAGATATTCTGCTAGCTACTAAAGGAATAGAAGGAACTATTGAACAATAGACTAGATGCCATTATTTGAATCTATTATATTTAAACCTCTTGGCTATCATGAGTAATAGTGAGCAATAGTTACAATTATGTATGAGCAAAGCTGAACAGATCAATTGGAATCATCCTTTTGGGAAGATACAACGTGGCTCCTTGATCTTGATGGGTTGGCTATTAGAGCATCTGTGTTGTTGAAGAACATGGGGAATGATAACTTTCTAAGTCCTCTTTCAAAGAGAAATATCAGGGAATGTGAAATCCTCCTAATGTATCTAATTTGCTGGGTCAAATGAAGGCTAGATCCAGATCTTCAGCCAAGTCCAACTTTCAAGAGAGGATATGGGTTTGCAACTTCTAATATTAAGCTGTCTAGTGTGTTTTGGAAATCTGACTTCTTAAGCAAAAAGCCTTTACACCAAATGAAGTAGAAGTGTCCTTCCCAGTTTAAATAATGATCTTCTGAAGTTTTTCAAGGATTTTTTTCAGGGAGAAGTTAATAGGGAGATTACATGGGAAAGGGGCACCAATCTGTCTTCAGGTTGCTAGACTTTTGATTCTGGAAAAAGACTTACCAGTAAAATCTGGAGTAGCAGAATCTTTGTTGTTGTTGTTGTTGATTTTAAATAGAGGTAGTCCTTGTTTAGCAACCACATTTGGGACTGGAAACTTGGTCACTAAGTGATACAATCACTAAGTGGGAAATCTCATGACCACAACTGTGCTTTCCTTTTCCCCACTCCTCTGCACTCCAGTGCTGGGATAATTAGCAAGAAGGGAATTAATGTTTGTATTTACATTCATTTGAGAGGAAAGGATTACAAGAGAATAAGCAGGCACACATCAAAAGGTATGTGCTAGTGCCGGCTATTTGTGTAGCATGCTCCTTTTGAAGTTTGTTCCACATTGTGTGCTTGCTTACTCTCTTGTAAACCCTTCCTCTCCAATCTTTCCACTATGCAAGAGGGGAGAGAAGAAAAATGGATCAGGCACAGGAGAGATTGCCTAAAGAGACTGCTTATTTAGGCAATCCCTCCATCTGAAGGGGGGAAAAAAAGAAAAAAAAAAATGGATCAAGCACAGGACAATGCATACTAACTGACTGTAATGGCAAACACGTGACAGAAAGACAGACCCTGTGGAGGTCATAAATACAGTATGCGGCTTGGTCAGAAAGTTATCTTTTCAGCGCTGTCAAAACTTTGAATGGTCGCTGCATGAGGCAGTCGGTAAGTGAGATCTATCTATAATGGTTTTTTCCCATCCTTGTGTGACTAGCAAATAATTTGCCCTCACTAATAATTACTTCCTGATTTTAAAGTTTGCAGACTGGACTATGAAAATACAGTAGGTGTGTAGTCTAATATAGGCCATCATTATTTCTAACAACTATCAGTAGTTCAAAGTGTTCAGGAAGCCAATATTTGTCAGCCCTTCAAGGTAGAGCACACTAGGAAACCAAAGTCACAAATGGTAATACTACATTTATTATAAGGGTACAGTAACAGAATCTTGCAAGTGAATGTGCTTACCCCCCCCCCCAATCTTCATGAGGAAGAGGAAGGTGTTGTCTGAGACACTCAGATTTCAGTTCTGCACAGGACTCAGATTTCTTTTATTTGACCATTGTTGTTCTTCCTTCTCAAGGTTATTCCTTCTGTTCATAACAGTATTATGCATTTATGATTCACCATCAGAGTATCAGTATGAAATTTATTACAAAGCTCTTTTTAGATTCACAGCTGTTTTGAACATGGCAAAAAAAAAACACACCCTGATGTTCAATCCAGACTTCTCTGTACCATCCTAAGGAAAATTTTAATATCTCTTATTGACAAATGATGCATAGGATGTCTTACAGATACTGACATTATGGACTCATAGTATTTTTCAGTTTTTAAATTATGGAGGAAAAAGTTTCTTCTGCCTGTTTTTCTAGAATTGGTGAGATTACTTACCATCTGGAAACAAAGAGTAAAAATAATTCATAATCACACAGTAGAAGACAAAAATGACACACACACACACACACACATACATTTTAAATGTTTCTCATTGTAGCTAGGAAAAACGTTTTTTGCTTCATCTGGTAATTAATTTACATCAAGTTCACAAATAGATATTTTTTGAAATAGATAACTCCTAGCTGACCTTGGCCAATTCCCAAATACTAACACCATCAGATCCACTTAGTAATTTAATGGGAGAACACCAGGAAATGCCAGGGTTGTAGACTAGGACAACAAAAGTAAAATATGTTGCAGAAGAAGGCAATGGCAAATCATATCTCTACTGCTGTATGGACAAATCACCAGGACTCACTCACTCACTCACTCAGTCAGTCAGTCAGTCAGTCAGTCAGTCAGTCAGTCGGTTCTTTCTTTCTTTCTTTCTTTCTTTCTTTCTTTCTTTCTTTCTTTCTTTCTTTCTTTCTTTCTTTCTTTCTTTCTTTCTTTCTTTCTTTCTTTCTTTCTGAAAAAGGCAATGATAAAATAGACTCCAGATTCCATTAGAGTTATCACTAGTAGCACAGAAAAACTTCCCCTCAGTTGGGTTTGTTGTTTTCATTAGTTGACCGCAGCACTACTAGCTAGGGAGTTTTCAATCATTTCCTAGCTGAAACTTCTAATGGAAATGTCAGGAATTAAATTTGGGTTCTTCTAAATGAAAACAATAGGCTTCTTAGAGATTCTGAAGTAATCAGAAGTTGGGTCTCACTCAAGGATATATTTACTTGCAATCTAGTTATTGAGAAAGAAATAATAATAATTGAGAAGACAGCAACAGACAGCAAATGCCGCCTCTGCGAAGAAGCTGAAGAAACTGTGGCCCACTTAATCAGCTGCTGCAAAAAGATCACATAGACTGACTACAAACAACGGCATGACAAAGTAGCAACAATGGTGCATTGGAATATCTGGAAGAAATACCATTTGCCCGCAAGCAAGAACTGGTGGGACCACAAAACAAAGTAATAGAAAATGAAGAAGTTAAAGTGCTCTGTGACCATAGAATTCAAACAAACAAGCACCTGCCACACAACACCCCAGACTTAACAATTGTTGATAAGAAAGACAATAAAGTCTTGATAGTGGACAATCCCAAAACATCTGGAGAACCACTTGAAGACCATCGGCATTGACAAAATCACTATTAGTCAATTGCAAAAGGCAGCTTTAATGGAACACCATCAAACAACAACATCTGCCTATCCCAGTTCTCGGGAAGGACTCAATAGGTGGATAAAAATGCTAAATCCAGTCAAAACATCTGGCTGACTGTGCAGCCAAGCATAATAATAGAAACTGATGTTCATCTGAGCATCACAGTGGAAACTAATATCCCCGTGAGTATTTGTATGATCATGGCAAGCCACCTAAGAGTAATGGTAATACTTAGGCTTCAAATGTGCCATATTACTGAATAATCTTTTTTCTGTATGTTAGGATCTTTTTATTAAGGGAATAAAATATGAATCTTGCCAAATATCATCTTTTCCCCCAGCTATTCCAGCTTTACAGAAATTATCTGCTTTCAAACGTTTTGTCAGGATGGCGCATTAGATGCTCCTCTTGTTGGAATTATTTCTATCTTTTAAGCTGTGGATTCTGACAGTAATCAGTTCATTCCCAACGCTGAAGAACCTCTCCAACCCCCCTCAGTTTGAATAGTGAGCCTTTTTTTTTCAAGACAAGTCAGAGATAGAAATAGAAATAAGTCTTTGCTTCAAATGTTATTTTTTCCCATAAATCTCAATGGACACACTGCAAGAGAATGAACAGTGTTTGATATTCTTCTTTTATGAACAAAATAAGAATAATTCCCTACAGCTGGAAAATGACAGCTTTGAAAAGACTTATACGAGTAGAAGGGTGGACTAATATACTCTAAGCTATTTCATTTCTCCTGGTTTGGCATGTTTAATTTTCCAAGCACTAGTGCATCAGTGTTTGATGGCGGGGGAAAAGTGCAACAATTGGAGGCATACAAAGTATTCACATGCAAGCACAGTCATCCCTGAGCACCTGGGTATAATTGCAAAAAGTATAGATAAAAATAAGCATAGAATACAATACAATAAAATAACAATAATAATAACAATAATGCAAATAATAATGGTAGTCATCAGGATTAGTACTATTCTTCAGTCATATGTGGGATGAATAGAACAAATGGGGGTACAGAATCCTCAGAATCCTGGTCAGGCAGAAGTTAGAGAAGCTTTGTACTCTCTACCAGGGTATTTTCCAGAATGGGATAGATGGATTCCATCTGTGATTCCCTGTACAGAGAGCAACAAAAGGCTCAGGGACTCCTCAGAATTGGCACAAGCAATGATGTAGAGAGAGAATTTTACTACATCCCCACAGGACTGCAGAAGGTACCATGTCCAATCTGGCCAAGTTGAAGGTCCAGGAAATTTCAGAACTGGAATGAAAGAAAAACATGCCCATTTGAAAAAAAAAAAATCCACAGACTATGGAATGTGATACTAGGCTTAGACTGGTTTGGAAATCAATATCCCAGACATGTTGCTTAAGATGACTCCTGGCATTTTCAGACCCTAATGAGCAGAGTCTCTGCAAAGACAGACCTAATAACTGGAGTTTGTTATTAACTCTTTTTAGCCAAGGTGATTTTAAAAAGTCTCTGAGAACCAGTGAGGCCAGACTCACAAGGGAAAAAAAGTTAATTTTAACCAGAAATAATAATAATAATAATAATAATAATAATAATAATAATAATAATAATAATATACAGCTGGAATAGTGGACTGGACTCAAGCTGAACTAAAAGCCCTGGATAGGAAGACCAGAAACATAATGACAATGAATCAGGCCCTTCATCCCCAAAGCAACGTAGACTGACTCTACTTACCAAGAGCATATGTGGGCACGGAGAGTTGCAAGTACACCAGACAGTTAAAGAAGAAAAAAGGTCATTGGAAGAATATCTGAAGGACAGTAAAGAAGATGCACTGAAGTTAATAAACCATGAAGGCTTACTGAAGAGACCAAACTGGCCTATAAAAAAGACCAAATGAAGACCAGAAAAGAGATGTGGCAAGGCAAAATACTACATGGCCAGCACACACACACACACACACACACACAACTAGCAGGCAGAGCAGATAACAATAAGACCAGGCAATGGCTAAGAGCAGGAAAGTTGAAGAAAGAGACAGAGGGGCTAATTCTGGCTACACAAGACCAAGCCTTAAGAACAAATGCATACAAATCCAGAACCGAGAAGACAGCAACAGACAGCAAATGCCACCTCTGCAAAGAAGCTGAAGAAAGAGTGGACCACCTAGTTAGCTGCTGCAAGCAGATCGCACAGACTGACTACAAACAATGGCATGACAAAGTAGCAACAATGGTGCATTGGAATATCTGCAAGAAATACCATTTGCCTGCAAGCAGGAACTGGTGGGACCACAAAATAGACAAAGTAATAGAAAATGAAGAGCTAAAGTGCTCTGGGACTTTAGAATTCAAACAGACAAGCACCTGCCACACAACACCCAGACTTAACAGCTGTTGATAAGAAAGACAAAAAATTCTGGATAGTGGACATTGTAATACCTAGAGACAGCAGAATAGAAGAGAAAGAACTGGAGAAAATAACAAAATATAAAGACCTGCAAATAGAAGTAGAATGACTATGGCAAAAGAAAGCAAAGGTAGTACCAATAGTTATCGGCACCTTAGGTGAAATCCCAAAACATCTGGAGCATTATAAGCATTATATATATATATATATATATATATATATATATATATATATATATATAAGCAGCTTTACCTGGAACAGCTTATATCCTGCGATGATACTTTTAACACCATGAAACAACAACATCTACCTATCTCAGGTCCTTGGGAAGGACTGGGGTAAAAATGCCAAATACAGCCTAAACATCTGGCTGACTTTGCGACCAACCATAACAACAACACAACAACAATATACCAGGCTTTGGCACCCATGGAAACCAAACCTATTTCTAACCATAAGGCAGCATTCTTCATGCATCTCAAAACAGCAAGGATAACTCTTACAAACTTTGATAGGGCTGCTTCCAGGGTGCTAAACTTTGTAAAAGCACAAATCTGAACTCCATAAAGAAACTGAGAAATAACCTTAGCAAGAAAGACCTTGCAGGCTGCAAGAATAAAATGCGCTCCTTATGACTGGAAAAATCTCAAGATAGCTGAGCTGCTGTGTTGAGCAACACTGGACCAATAAAAGAAATGGGTGATCCAAGGTAGAAAGACCTTGGACTGCACCCCAAGAATGCACCTGTTCTATTGGAGTTCCATTAAATTGGCTTTTATGCTTTTATGCATCATATAGTAGCACTGTGCAAAAAAAAAAAAAGCACATCAGTTTTTTCATGATTTATTACAAGCTGTTCTTTTAGGCAAAAGAAAGCCAATGCCCTCAATGCTCTTCTCAGTCCCACCTCTGAGACAAAGAAAATTGCTATGTCATCAGCATATAATAAAGCTGGAATTGCACAATCTGCTAACACTGGAGGGTCATGAGGAGAAGACATCAGAGCCTAAATTATTGAATTAATATGTAAATTGAAAAACAGACTAAGATACACCCTTGCCTTCCCTCTGTCTGGGTGGTAACAGCTCCAGAAAAATGCCCCCTGGGGGGAACATCTGACTTTCTATGAGGTAAGGGTCTGGATGAGAAGGAACAATCTTTTAACCACTGAGGATACCTGTAATTGTTCCCATAACCTCTCCCTTGGGATCACATCAAATGTTGATCTGAAGTCCATGAAAGCTGCAAAAAAGGGAGCCTTTGGGTGGTGAGGTGTATTTTTCAGTAAATAGTGAAAGACTGAACAATGGTCCAAGATGGAACAGTCCCCTCTGTATCCTGATTGCTCCTCAGCAAGAATATTTTCACTTTGGACCCAATCCAATCGTTTTAAATAAATGTTGTTTGCATATAGCTTGCTTGTTGTTTTAAGCAACCTAATAGGTCTGTATCTGGCAGGGCCAAGTCTACTTCCTTTATTCTTACAGAAAAGGATGGCAAAGACTTGATTCCACTCAGCTGGGAAACATGGTGTGCTGTTAAAAATAAATAAAGCAGCCAACATTGAGGCCCACCAATCTTTATTTTCCCTTAGTAATTCTGGAGGGATGAAATCACCTCTAGGAGCTTTCCAAGATTTTAATTGAATGATGAGATCCTTAACCTTGGCTATAGACGTAGGCAGCCATACAGGACATACATTACAGTTGGGGTCTACCACTGGTTTATTTAATAATTCTGTGTTGAAAATGCTAGAAAGTAATTATTCCAAATAACTGCAGGTATTTGGCAGAAAGGAGCTAAATGTCTACCTATAAGAGAGCAGTTAACTAGGCAGGATTCTTAAGCTTAGCTGCTGCTATTAACCTCCCCCAATCATCTCTTGATGCTTCCTGTTTCTTACATTTTGAAAGATCCTTATAGATCTTCTTATGCTCTTTGAGTGATAGAATGGAACCTAATGAGTTGTCAGAATGAAAAGTATAAACTGCAGTGAGAAGGACCTTTTGCTTTTTAACTATCTTTATCAAACCAAGGTTTGGATCTCATAGGAAAGTGTCTAGAACAGTTGATGGCAGTTTAGATAGTGGGGCCTGGAGAATGTGGATGATAGACTGGCAGTGTGATAAGCTGTTCAGAGGAGTCTGCTAAACAAAATTTGGGAGTGAAGATGAAGGAAGGGTTCTGAATTCAACAGAGCAAACCAGTTTTTTGACACTCTGGAAAACCATTTATTCCAAAGGCAGCCTTTTATTGTGGTCCCAAGGGGACAATAATCTACAGCTGGAAATTTAGAACTTACTTTAGGATTCAGCCAGCAGATTAATGGGAAATTGTCACTATCAGGGCAATTTCTGATATAAAAATAGGTTATTAGGTGAGCATAAATATGTGGAACCATAATATAATAGACCACACTGGCTCTTTTGCAGCCCCCAAAAGTTAGTTCAGCATTTAAATCCTCTTTAGCAGAGCCATATAATATAATCAGATCCAGATGCCTCCTTGTGTATGAATCATTTCAATAATCTCAGAACTGAGAGCCTGAAAACATAGCAACATTTCTCCTCAAGCTTCTCATAAGAAAAATGTTAGGTTGGGAAGAATGTGGTGAAAGAGTTGAAGGGCATAGAGTTGTGACTGATCAGAGGGAATAATTTTTATTAGATACTGAAGTAATAATCCACCTGCTTTTCATGTTTTGTTCTCTTTGCTAGGTCTTTTCTTTCAAGCAAAAATGTAAAGTGTTGTGGTGGTGTATAGGAAATATTTGATTTGCCTTTAATGTGCGCCAGTTTCAACAAATTAGGTACATGCATAATGAAACAAGACTACAAAGAGAAGTTAAAACATAGCATAATAAAGGCAATCCCATCACAAATTTAATGGATTCTCTACATTTTCTATGAAGCCTTCAAAGAAGATCTTTAGTCTTTACAATTATAGTTGGCTACCTATCAAATGTGCAGACCTGGGAGCAGTGGCATCTGTTGGGACAGATTTAGCAGGTGCTGTGGCTACCCCCAACACATAGAGAAAACGGCACCACTGAACTAAGATGCTACCTTTGTGACTTCAGTGGCAAGGTGCCAGAATTGGAGCTGTAACAGTTGTTCCCCAATTTTTTCTTCCCAACTTTGAGAACCTAATCATTAGAGATGGATGAGTAATTCAAAAATTTCCTTGCTTTGATTTCTTCATTCTATGACTCACTGAAATTCTATTAATGATAGAATTGTTGTTCTATTGTCATCAAAGTAACTCTAACAAGATCTGTCTTTTCAAATGCAAATAGTTCTCTCCAGCCCCTCCTATTGCTGAAGAAGAAAAGATCACATGGCGCTCTTGTTGCAGAGATGAAATAATCTTACATTAGGAAATCCCATAATTTATTTTTTTAGTGATTTTTTTAAAAAAAACTCTACCTGCAGTGTCTTCAATAACTTTCATTACAAGAATTCTATAGCTTATAATGATAATCTTTGTTCATGCAAATTATGTAGGAGGAAATTGTGTCTGATCCAAACCATCTTGAATTTCCTATCTTAAAATGGCAAGGCAATATAAGTACTAATAAATCACACTTTTGCACCATGTGCTTGGTGCAATGCTATTCAAAAGGTTCTCCATGTTCATTTAATTGAAGATCCTTACACAGTTCCTCTGAGCAGACCACCTATCTGATTAATGTTCCTCATAGTAGGAATTCTGTAAATACATTCAGCCAAGTTCATATTGTTGGAGTCTTGATTTTCTATGAGGTTGGTTTCCTTCTGGCAAACACTTCATTAGTAATCTAGGTAAATCATCAGTGTTCTGCAATGGGGAAGTGAACAGTTCAATCCGATGATACATATATTCTTCACTATTGCAATATGCATTCAGAGCTCTTTTTTGTTATGTAGGAAAAATGTTCACATGAAAATGCATACAAATTTTTGTGTGTACCATCACTCAGTATAGACATATGTGTAATGTACCTTATGAACAATACTGTTTAGGAATGCAAAACAAAAATGTTTGTCAAAATGGCACACAGAGATTAAGCAGGAATCAAGGCTTGAAAATGAAATTTCAAAATTCCTTGGAACTGAAGGTCTTTCCATGTCATTTCTCTTTTATTTATTTTTTTAATAATATTTTTATTAGAGTTTTACATAGTTAAAAGCTAATACAGAGTTAGAAAAGATGTACAAACAAAAAAGAAAGAAGAGAACAAGAGACAGAAAAGGAAAAAAGAAAAAGAAAGACATAAAAAGTGACTTCCCCCCCTCCAAACAAGTAGAAGCATTTACAGTAGTTAACACCTTCTCTAATATTACAGAAAAAACCCTCTTCTTTCTGCTTCTCATCACTAAACGATAACCAAATTATAGAAATATTCATCAATCAGTCTTACCCAGCAAAAGCATTAAGAGAACCAATAGTAATAACCTATATGTTTTAAACTTAGACCAATAAATCTATTTTGCATTTTGACTTATAACTTTCTCTATTAAGACATAAAAGATTTATCCCCATAGGTATAAAAATATAATAAAAGTAACATATATATTTTAAACTAGATCCAGTAGGTCTCTTTTACATTCTAACCCATAACTTTCTCTAACAATAGAGAAATAGAAGGTAACAGATTTAGCCTCATGTGAAAAAATCTTTACATCGCCTTGCAATCCTGGTTAAAAAAAAAAATCCAATAATAACCCAAAATCAAAATGTATGCAATTTAACCCTGGTCAAATAAGTCCACTTTGAATTCCTTTTTCTTCTTTTTAAAATGCTTAATCTTCAGTCAGTTCTTCAAATAAAGTCCCACTTAGTGATTTCTTATCATTTTTTCCTTGTCTGTTTTCAGTGGCAACTTCAGAGATTTAGTGCTTCCCTTCTGTGGATCCAAAATAAGATAAGTCTCCAAATCACTCTTCTGATTTATAATCAGGATATCCCCTTTAACTGTTAAAACATCAGTGAACATAGTGTGTTCTTTCTCCATATCACTCTTGTAGTCAAACATTTTTAAGTCCATTTTCAAATCCACAACAACTTTTTGCATATCTTCCGTATCTCTTTTATAGTCTGGCAGTTCTTTAAAGTCCATTTTAAAATCCCCATTCAAAGCATCCTCAGCTTCTGTTTTATCCAGTAGAATTTTTCTTCTTCTATAACCTCTGTTAGATTCAATTTTAAAAATAAGTCCTGAACACATTGTTCCCAAACAGATTTAAATTCATCTATAGTAAAACAATGTTCTTTCATTATGTTAGGAAATATCTTTTCTTTTAATTACTCTCTGGTTCCCTCTAGTTAACCTTCAAAGCCCAGTCTTATCTTTTGTTTATTTTCAAAGCCAAAGCTCTCCCACAATAAGTTTTCTTACAGTTAATTCCAAAAGCATCTGCTGTATTTTTATAAAATTTAAAACAGTCCATAAAAAAACTATTCTTTCAAATACATCTGGCTCCTTAACTGTCCGTAGCCAGTAAAACATCTGTTTTTAGAAACTCCAGAAATTCTAGGCATTGAAACTACCCACCCCTGCAGTCTTTATATTCATTCATTAACTCCCTTTTGCTGTTTTCCAAAAGTTAAAATTTTTCTTTTTTAATCTTTACACTTACTTAAATCTTCTTTCTCCCAGGATAGAAGGAAATTCTCCCAGTGTACAGCAACTTACCTTTCAGAAGGTTTTTAATTTCCAAGTAAATCATTAATAGGTAATTTCTGATGTTAATTAAAAGAGGAAGTGAGAGTAAATCTAGTGTCTCTTTGGAGGCTCTGAACCACGGCTTAGGCTCGATGTTTCCTGCAACTCCCAGGGCGCTCAACCTGCTGGAGATCGCTGAATTGCAATCTCTTCACAGGGAGCCTCTGTAAGGAGTACTTACGGGTGATCCAGTCATCTCCTTTGTCCACAGGTGGTTCTGAAGAATCGGACATTTTGCTGGCTCCTCTTAACTGCTGCGGTCATCAGCTCTGTGAAAATGAAGTTGTCTTCAATCCACCATTACTCTCCTGGAAGTCCTTTCCACTCCATTTCTCAGCAATGGCAGTTATGTCATCTGACTAGTTATGTCATCTGACCCAAAGAAAGGCTTTAGCACAACCCTTGCATGGCTATATGGACCGGGGTTAATCATAAATCTAATCCTTGAATTTTTATTATTATTATTATTATTATTATTATTATTATTATTATTATTATTATTGTTATTGTTATTATTATTATATTTTTGTTTGTTTATTAAATTGTTTGTCTGTTAAATTTATATAGCCACCCATGTCACGCTTGTGACTCTGGGTAGCACTGACAATTACAAAGTATAGTTTGTAAAATATGTGTCTTTCTGTTGCTGATGTTATTTAATTTCACACATTTTAACTGAAATTTTCTTATTACTAGTGTTAAATAATAATATTTGCAATATTTTTATTTTATTTTTATTTATTTAAAATATTTATTTTAAAATATTTAAAAATAAATATTTTTATTCCATATATATATTTGGTCAACTCATGGTGGCAAACATATCTAATATTCCTGCCTCCTATTTTCTCCACAACAACAACCCTGTGAGGTGGCTTGCGCGCAGAGAGAGTGAGTGGCCCAAAGTCCCCCAGCCAGATTTCATTCCTAAGGGAGGCCTTGAACTCACACTCTCCTAATTTCTAGGCCAGCACCATAAGCACTAAACCAGACTGGCTCTCAAATTAATCAAGAATGTAAGAGACCAAAAACTGCCCTCATAACTAAGGCATTTTGGGGACTGCAATATCCAAATGGTAGCAAAAAATTTGAGCATTTATATTTCTTTGCTACCATTTGATAGTCCTCTGGATTTTTATCCCTATTAATAACCAAATATAAAGCATATGGAGAGAGCAAATTCTTAGGTTCTCAAAATCATAATGATAAAACTCTGGACAGGGACAAAAACGAAGAAGATTGTAGTGGCTATGCCAAGGAACTTAGCAATTTTCTGACTCAGCAGCAACATACATAGTAGGAGGCACCAGTTGGACTGTCCCACTTCTGTCTGGGTGCAGGAGATGCCTTTCTTCCCTGCTTTATGGTAGACTCCAACTGCACACCTCAGCCACTGCTTAGGTTATATAGGCTACCTAATTGGCCTCTGGTTACAGCTTCTGAAATAACTAAGCTGATAAAACAATTGAAAGCGAGGAAGACCCATACAAACTTTCTCCCTACCAAATCATTAATAACTATTAACAATCATTATTAATGATCAACTAATAACAATTACTGTTTTGCAGAAGTTTTGAGGTCCTGAGAAATAATTGGTGAGTGTTACAACTGATGCTACTCAGTTATACATAACTACCCCTGGCCAACCAAGTGTTCTGATCAAGGTTTTCTCCCAGTGTCTGGAGACTGTGGGGAACTGGATGGTGAAGAATGGGGATTCAGCTTAATTCAGGCAAAACTGAATGGTTTCAGGCTCCCTGGATCTATAGATTTTCCATATTTACTTCTGGTGGGATTGCCTTCCCCCAGATAGAACGGGTGCATTCTAAGTTCCTGCTTGAATAGCAGGTGACAGTCACGCCCAAGAGTGCCTTTACACAAATCCATCTTGTGTGTTGATTGTACCCATTCCTGGATCGGGAAGCTCTGCTCACGGTCTCACAACATTTGGTTATCTCCCACATGAACTATTACAATGTGTTCTACATGAGGCTGTAGAAAAACATCCAGAAGCTACAATTGTGTCCAGAATGGAGCAGCATGGGTAATTATGTATGCATCACAGTACGCCCATGTAGCACCACTATTTTGTAAGCTGCACTGGTTTCCTATAGGCTGCTGGGTGCAATTGGGAGTGATGTTTATCACTTACGTATAAAGCCCTTCATGGCACAGGGCTGGGTTATTTGCAGGGCCATCTATCTTGTACAGTTTCAGCTCATCCCATGAGATCTTATACTGGGAATGCTTCAGGTTCCTTCTATGAAGCAGTGCCACCTAATGGAACCCAGGAGGTGTGTCTTCTGTGTTGCAGTGCCTGTCCTTTGAAACAGCATAGTCCCCCAAGATTTGGATGGCCCTGGCCCTGGCCCTTGTGGCTTTCTGAAAGGCCTTGAAAACTCCCCCCACCCCAGGCATTGGGCCAGAATATCAGATGAACCCATTTTGTAATGGCATTGAAAATGTAAATATGATTGCAATTTGGCCTTTTTTTAATTGCACTATATATTTTATATCTTTTCTGATAATTGGTTATTCTGTTAGCCATCCAGATTAACAATGAGCTAGTTAGCAAGTTGGGTGGCCATATAAGTTACAAAAGCAAAGAAATGAATTAACATGAGTTGACTGGCATGCATTCTGGAAACTGAAAAGGCTCAACTCTTGAAAGTAGCACAAATGTAGGAAACATCTGACCTGCATAAGCAAAGTGATGTGCTTAGTATTCACTAAGGGGCTAAAGCTGTGCCAGTTGACAGTCCAGGCCTGGGCTCTCCAATGAACTGTTATTCCATGTACATACTGCAAGATAAAATGAAGAGAGGTCTTCATGGAAGCTGCTTTGAGCTCTCATAGAAAAGTGAGCTCAGTCTAACAAACAAACAAATATAAGAGGAGAACCCATATCGGAAAGTTACAGAGGAATATATTAGAACTAGACTTTAGAAATATTCCTTAACAGTAAATGTTTTTTGACAGTAAAACAGATTCTCTTAGGGAGGTTGGTGGCCACTCTTTTTACTGAATGTTTTTAAGCAGTTGCTGGATGCTCATTTGACAATGATGGTATTACAAAACTGAACAAGGAATTGGAAAGATGACCGCTAATGTATGCTTCAGCTCTTTGATTCTGGCGTACTGATCATTTAGGGAGTAAACCAGACTAAAACACTGGGTTCCAATTAGAGGGAACAGTAGTTCACCACTGCAGTTTCTGACTCAGTGCATTTTCAAGAGCTTCTAAGAAGCTGGTACATGCCGTCCTCTTTGTATTTGCATAGATTGGCAGCTGTAGAGAAAGGTCAGCCAAGGTAAGTGTAGGTTTCTGAAGATGAAATAGTTCTGAGAAATTTTAGGTCACTCCAATTACTACCACTTTGAGTTAAACATAATGGTAGCCTGCCTTTTCACTTCAAAGATTCTGACAGCGCATTGTGACTTGGAAAGAAATAAAAACAAAACAAGACTTCAGGTTTATATGCACAGGGTACTAAACAGACAGTCACCTGGGAAATCTGGGAATTTATCTGTGAATAAAGCAGCCGAAGTAAGCCACCTCTATTACTGTTCATCAATCATTATGCTTGTAGAACAAATTAATCACTAAAATGCTTGAGTCTCTGAAAAGAGGAAGAGGGGGAAGCTAAAATGCAAGCAGAGTATTTTTTCAAATCTGGACTCACACAGCAGTGGTGAGTGAGGGCCTTTCTCCTTATCTATGTCATAGGGTTGTTGACACATGTAAAAAGAGGGGGGCTTTGATCATTCAGTCCCGGCCGCCATATTAACATTTTGACCTCCTAGTGGACAACCCTGTTACATCACACATTAAGACAGACAGACAGATAGACATCCCACACAGCCATGCGCACACAACTACAGAGAGAGGGAAAAGAGTCCAGAAACAGTTCAAATGCAAAGCACATTCTTGCTTTAAAATGGAAATTAAAAAAAAAAATGGAAGCAGATAAAGGCCATCTGCGCCACTGCTTTCCCTGATGCCTGGCAGGAGAAGCAACTCACCAGCTCCATACTGAGCAACACAATCTCTCCCTTATGCAAGCAGAGAGCAGTTAATCACTCCCATGCAAGGAAGTCTCTTATGTTTTCTAGCTGTTTGAAGCAGCAATGATATTTGGCTTCATGAAATGAGGCTTTAGAGAGAGCGGTATCTTTTTTTAAAAAGGCTGTTTCCATTTCCTTGTATGTATGTGGCTGGGGGTGTCTCTCAGTCTCTCTTCTCTCATCTTATACTTACCATGGTGAAAGGAAAGTAAATCAAGGACTGAGAGGAGGGATTTAAAAGGAATTTGACATGCATCCTGCTGGAAGCAATTTTGAGTGAACATGGCATGAGCCAAGTTTGCCTTTATTTAAGACTAAACTTACTTTATTCACCATCTTCAATAGTGCTGAATATGCTACCAATGACACCTCATGGTTATCTGGATTTTTGCAGCTCCGAGCTGGCAGCTCTATTCTGTCACTGTTTTTGAAGAACAAACAGCCTAATATTTAGTGATAGTCCCCATCTCCCACACACATAATTTTATCTTTCTTTTTCTTCTGTTTACCAGTTTAAATGCCCTGCACACTTTCCATTGTGAGGAGCTCTCACAGCATATCTGTTTGAGGAAGAATGCATATCTCCTGGCACTTGTTAAAGCACTTCAGGGGGGCAACTGGTGCCTGCTAAAATCTTTCTGACTCCATAGTACATGAATAGGCTCAAAGGTTGTAAGCAGGAGCATCCACAGTGGTGGTGGTGATGGTGGGGAAAAGTCAAGATGATAGCATGGACACTCCTGGCAGTAATGTAATATTTCAAAAGCCAAGAATGTCACTTGGGGATATAAGAAGTTATCTTGTACCCAGCCAGCTTTAAACTTAGACAAGAACTAGACAATTTCTTAAACTCTTGAAAGCATATATATTTCCTTAGAAAAATGCTTATGAACCTTTGTTTCATACATTACAAAAGTGAACAAAAACAAGAAGTACCAATTATTTGTGCTTTCTTCTAAATTCAGATGTAGTTCAAAGGCCATTTTTAGCGACTTTAGCAAGGCTACTTAGGAAAACTGGAAATGTCTTGCTATTTAGCTTTGTTCATGTACTGCATTGACTAGTGAGCTTTGAATACATTTATTATGAAACCATTTTTTCTGATGATGTTGTTTCTGGTTAGAAGAGACATAGGCATCATCAGGGACTATTTTCTCTGATGGAAACATCTGTCTTGTAATAAGCTTAGTCCTTAAATAAATAACTACTGTTGTCAGCTGCAAACAAAGAGACAGAAAGCATATTTTCATTAGTCTTGCCTTGTCCTAAACCATGAGGATTAGGCTTCTGTGCCATAACTATTTCTCTTGAAGGACAATTGGCCAAGCTTGAATGCTAGACATGAAGTCTATTCATGTTGCCATGACATCACTGCATGGCTGATAATACTTTTAGACAATGGACAGCTTTGGAAAGTCTAGAATTCTCCAGACACAATAACAGTCAAGGGTTCCAAAAAGTGTATGAGAATGGCATGAAAATGCTCTTTCCATTATACTTTTGTAATAAAAAATGCAGATTTATTATATAAATTTATGGAATTAGAATAAAATATAAATAAGGTCACATTGGAGCAGATAGAGATGTAAAAAATAATAGTTGTCTAATATGTAGATTTTAGTCATTTTCTTCTTAATCCAGGTATTAATATTAGGCTTTGTAAATCAAATGGTTTTGGAATTCTGAAATCACTGTAGCTAATTTACCATTCATTTTTGATTATACATTTTAATGCTGTATACACTAATTTGTAGAACACTCTTAGGGAACACTTATTTCAATTTATATTTGAGAACACAGAAGATAGCAGACATAGTTACTGGTCAAAATATTATTTTACCACAAGCCACTTTGACATGCTAGAAGAATGGGGCTACTGTGTAAAGGTCTACTTTTGACAGTCTTGTTATATGTTATGAAATAGTCTGTACTGAGATAATGAGTCACAGATGATGGTATAAAGGTCATGGTGCTGCACTATAGAAATAGCTTGTGCCTTTGGCCCTCAGATCATGAACCAAGGGCTGGTACAATAACTAATAACCGATATCACTCTGCTGCTCAAGGCTACCTTCCTTTGCTATTCCAGGAACTAATTAAGATGGAAATGGCAAAAGGCTGTGGCTGAGAGCTGAGATTACAGAGCAATCAGCCTCTATGTTGCTTATAATTTAGCTGTTAATATAACATGGGAGAGCAGAGGTGTTGGAGTCAGTGGGGCACATCAGCTCACTTCATTGTCTGTCATAAATGATCCGGTCAATGGCAAAGAGCCACATTGTCTTCTCCAGTTCATTTCTTTCTTCTGTTCCTGGCCTTTTGCCATCCTATTCTCCCTAAAGAATAGGGCAAAGGGTGTATACTCTTTTTGTGGTTTTGTTTTTCTCAAGTATGAAAACCATATATTCTTATTTTCCTACCTATAATATAAAATTCTGTTTCCTCATTGTGGTGGTGGCAAAAACTATCATCTATGGTGTATTTTCATACAAAGACAGGCAACCTGACACCATCCTGATATTCTGAATCTCAGCTGCCCCAGCCTAAGCTAGTAGAACTAATGGCAGTGGATTATGGGACTCTAATCCAGACATTACTGTTGGTAACTAAAGCTTCACAAGGATCAACTTCCTTATCATGTATATAATATTGGAAATTTTTTATTAAACATGATAAAGAAGACTTTATTAACAATGACCAACAATGATCCAGTATGCCAGTTTGTCCAATAGACTACTGTTTTATTACTGTTAATTTAGATTATAATTCAGAGGTCAAAGAAACTTTCAGTGGGATAGCATGATTTTCTGCAGCAGACTATCATATACTATCTTAAATATTATGGCAGAGTGGGCCAAGGCAACCAGCTTAGGTACTATTATCTTGTAAACTTATTTTAGTTGAAAAGAAAAAAAATATAAGAATAATTTTTGGTTAATGTTTATATGATTACACAGAAACCGTGCTGTATTACACTAATTCCACTAAACCCACAAATAAGTCAATTTTTATTCTTATTCTTGGTTTCTTGTTTAGTTTGCCTCTTGACTTAGAATCTTTTATGTTAAATGCTGACCTCAAATTATCATGTTGGCTGAGTTCAAATTATTATGTTGGGTTAAATGTCTGATCTGCTAGTTCATTTGCTTTGATGAATGAACCTTGGATTATGAAATACATTTTTGTGACTCAAGTTCATCAGATGCAGAGGTTATATAGATTATTCATTTTAAGTATCAAGGTCAGGAAACCAGGTCACCCAATTCATATGTCTGGATCTATAAGCAACATTTTCTTTAGATTTGCTATAATGATGAGGGTGCTGTCTATTCAGAGATATATTGAATTACATGTAGTTGTAAGGTAGGAAGACAGCCGTGACTCAGGTGAAGCCAAAAACCTTATTCAAGTAAATAGGGCTACTGATGCCAATGACATTTTTATGACACTCCCTGATATCTCCCACATCATGTAGGTTCTTCCACAAGAGTTTACATATGCTCTGCAAACTTCTGTGAGATGGAAGCCTACAAATGAACATAAAGGGACCCTTATATGAGCAGGAACTCAGATATATGTGCTTGGTTGCTATTAAGGTAGAAAACTCTGTACAGTAGAACAAATTAAGGCTTGTTATTTACAGAAGTTCATGCTGGATAGGCTGATGCACACAGTATACAGCATGAGTAACTTCAGGAAATGTTCGCACAGAACTCACATGTCTCAACTGCTTGCTTCTGTATTCACATAACTCCTTTATCCATAAGGCCCAGTCAGGGCTTACGCTGGCTAGATTAATTGAATATAATCTTCAGATATGGATGACAAAAGGACAGGTTTGAATATCAGTATCAAAATGATGTTGCTGAACATTTCCTGTTCATGGACTTATCTCTATGCTTAGAAATTTTCTAACTCAACCAATATATATGTAAATAATACTTTTACACAAGTACCATAGGTCTCCTGTACTACATGTAATAAGTGCCTTGAGCTGTTTGAAATAACATATTAATTTCACAATTATTTTCTGCTATACATTTGAATTTATTAGAAAGCTGTGTCCAAATATTTTGTATTATATTAAGGAAAAGCAATAGAGTTTTGAGGTCAAAAGAAATGTCTGTGGTAGATGCAGAGTAAGGAGATGATAGTTAAAAGTTTAGACATATGTTCCACAGTTTTGGTGCAGTGGATATCACAAGACTTTTCTCTCTTTCATATTCTCCATTGCCGACTTTCCACTTACAGGTGCAATCTATGTATGCCTTTGGTCAGTTCAGAGGTTGAATTGATGCTGAACAAACTTCCTCAACCCACATGAAACTTTTTTATGGTTATTGCCTAGTTTTTCAATCTGTTTTTAGGTTTTTTAAAATTGTTTGGAAAATGTGATCATTAGCAGTTTAAGCATATTTCCAATGAATAGCCATCTGTGAGAAGATGGCATATCTCCCATGGCAAAACCGTATTTTCCAGAAATGGAAAAGGAAAGGAAAGGGAATTATGAGTATATATATGTAATGTTAACATCAACTGAGAGTTCTAAGGAAAGAGGAAAAATTCTGTTGGCAGGAATCTTAAATGTCACATTGGCCCTGTTTTCCATTCTGGCATAGATTGTATTTTCTTGAAATGACTGCTACACTGCTGACTTTAGTAAGGCATGGCTTGGATATTCAATAACAGCACAGTACCACACATCACATACTATGATCATTACTACTGATGAAAAACAAAACTCTTCAGATACTTATTTGATAAAAAGTGTCATATCTATGAATATTAATGTGAACTTTTTTCAGCATTTTCAATCTGAGGCAGAAATTAAACATACTTACCTTTAAAGTATTCTCTATCATTATCTTAGGATTGGAACAGTGAAAAACTATAATTCACCCTTGTGTAAATTAGGATGTAAAGGTCAACTAGAATCCTCTTCTAACAGTGCCTACCTATGACTTATAGAATGATCCTTCCATGTTAATCAATTCCTTCTTTATCCTGGTTCACCTTCTCTTCTTAAGTACCTTAAGGATGAGCCAAGAGCGGTGATTTAATCTATGTTTCTCCCACTTCTGAGTATGACTTCCATTGCTATGTTAAGAGTTCAGATTTTTTTTTTAAGAAGTGAGGATGTGCAAACATACACTTTGTCTTTTTTGTGACATTATCTCTAATAATGCTATGACATCTAGCAGCAGAAAATCATAGGTTCATGATGTGTCTGTCTTGCTAAAACCTAAATCAGCCAATGATTAGATGGGAGATGGCCTGTAAATCATTTGTATACCACCTGAGTTCTGTCATGGAAGAAATTATAAATATATTTTAAAAATAAGGTATGGACTCTCTCTCTCTCTCTCTCTCTCTCTCTCTAATATGTACACACAGGTGTTGAGATCAGTCTTCAATTTTCTTAAAAATAAAAAGAAATAGAAGTAATAACATTTGGCTAAACATTTTAATACATCTAATGACTGAATAACACTACAGTCAGCATCTTGATCTTACTTAGCACTGTTAGATTGGCCTCTACATTTATGGATATGTTTTGAATCTAAATGTAAGTGCCTTTCCAATTATAGTTCATAATGCTGAAAGTTTGAAAACAGGAAGATGAATAGAACTGGAAGGTCTTTGAGATGTCAGCCTTCAAATACTAGGTGAATGAATAGATGTTATGGTTAGCAGATCAGAAATGAAATCCTATTGAATGAGTTATGGGCAACAGAGAGCAGAACAGCTTTATGCAACTAAACATGGGCTAGATGCTCTCTCTCTTTCTCTCTCTCTCTTTCTTATACATTTAAACCAAAGATATAATTTTGGAAGTTATAATATCAATAACGGGACAAAGAAAATTACTAAAGTTATATAATTAATGCTCAATATAAGATTAATAAAGCCATACAAGACATTTATTTTTATGATATGAAAAAGAGTATAAATCTTTGAGTTTACTGCCAAAATCTCTACTGTATTGTTATTTATAAATATTTTAAAAAATTACTAAAAATAGTATTGATAATTATTTGATTTATGAACTCCCCCTTCTTTGTACTCCAACCGATTTACAGTATTTATAAACATAATCTTTAGAAGCCATACTCTGTTTGTGTTTGCTATGCTGCATTATATATTGTATGTACGGAAGCCATTCTTGCTTAAATTTAGTTAAAATTCTTTTATATCTTCAGTATATTCTGTTAATTTTACTATTGTTGTGTATTCTTCAAGTTTGTATTCCCAGTCAGATATTGTCAGTCCTATGTCTTTTTTCCAGAGTTGTGCAAAGTTTGTCTTTGCAGCCATATGGTATTTTTTATGGTACTTTTGGTTGATATTTCTGGGTTTAAACCTAAATTATGTTATTTAAATTATAAACCTAAATGATTAAACCTAAATTATAAATTATGGTACTTTATGTTGGTATGTTCTGGGATTAAATTTAGTAAACTGTGGAGTCCTTGAGTTTCTCTGAGCTTGCCTGTTTTCTTGCAAACTTTTTGTTATCCGGCTAGCTAACATCTTCAGTGCTAGAATGGAGTGGGGCTTGCTCTCTGTCTATATACAGTGGCATGACCTGCCAGTGTTGGTGGGGTTGGGGTTTTTTCTTTTGTTTTTTCCCTCTGATAGTTCTTTGATTAGGGTATTGTTTACTGCTGATTGTATGTCTGGTGATAATCTTGGTGTAAATCTCTGCTCATCTGGGTGATGATTGCTGGCGAAGAGATGTTCTGGTCTTTTGTTTCCTTTTTATTGTCTCTTTTGAATAGTGTGTAGATGTTGTTTATCTCTATGTGCCTGTTGATGGCTGCCTTGTCTGAATACCAAGCTTCCAGGAATTCCCTCGCATTTTTGGATTTAGCTTGATCTAAGATGCTGACAGTTTCCTAGTTGAAACTATAGTTAAGTCTGTCTATGTGTTGTGAGATTAAGGAGTTTTCATCATGTCTTCTGACTGCTAGTTGGTGTTCATGGATGCGCTCTGCTAGCCTCCTGCCTGTTTGTCCTACATAGTGGTTGTTACAGTCCTTACACTGTATGTTGTAGATGATTCCTGTTTTTTCTTCCTGGGCTACTGGGTCCTTTGGTTTGCTTAAGATGTTTTGGAGGGCTTTAGTTGGTTTGTGTGCTAGGAGATGCCATGTGGTTGTAATAGTCTGTTGGTAGTTTCTGAGACAGGCACATAGAGATAAACAGCATCTACACACTATTCAAAAGAGACAATAAAAAGAAAAACAAAAGACCAGAACATTTCCTCACCAGCAATCATCACCCAGATAAGCAGAGATTAAC
Source organism: Python bivittatus (assembly GCF_059951505.1). Classification (NCBI taxonomy): domain Eukaryota; kingdom Metazoa; phylum Chordata; class Lepidosauria; order Squamata; family Pythonidae; genus Python; species Python bivittatus. The sequence goes on from NW_028277112.1 coordinate 8,723,278, forward strand.
ACCAAGATTATCACCAGACATACAATCAGCAGTAAACAATACCCTAATCAAAGAATTACCAGAGGGAAAAAACAAAAGAAAACCCCCACCCCCACCAACACTGGCAGGTCATGCCACTGTATATAGACAGAGAGCAAGCCCCACTCCATTCTAGCACTGAAGGTGTTACCTAGCTGGATAATAAAAAGTTTGCAAGAAAACAGGCAAGCTCAGAGAACCCCAAGGACTCCACAGTTCATCCCTGAGCTACACATATTTGCTTCTATTGCTAGTAAAACTAGCCAGTTTGGTGTAGTTGCCAAGATGCTGACCTAGAAATAAGGACACTGTGATTTCTAGTCCTGCCTTAGCCATGAAAGCTGGCTGGGTGACTTTGGGCCAGTCACTCTCTCTCAGCCCGATCTACCTCATAGGGTTGTTGTTGTTGGGAAAATAGGAGGAGGAAGAAGTATTATATATGTTCACTGCCTTTAGTTATTTATAAAAAAAATAATAAAGGTGGGATAAAAAAAAGTATTGTGGTTTCATTTCAGATTTCATTTCAAAGAACCTCTAAATGTTTTTCCAGTACTTTTGAGGGTTTTTTGCATATCTGCCACATACGATACAATATTCCTTCTATCTTGTGGCATTTCCAATATTTATTATTGTATGATTTGTCTATTTCGGCAATTATTGACAGAGTTATATGCCATCTGTAAAATATTTCATACCAGTTTTCTCTTAAACTATACCTCGGGGTAAATTTTATAGATTTGTTCCATAATTCTTCCCATTGTTGTATTGGGGCTGTTTCTTTAAAATTTAGCATCCAGTTTATCATACATTTTTTAATTTGTTCTCTCTCTGTATCATATCTAAGTAGGAATTTATATGTGTGCTGTAATAGGTGGTTTTGATTCTGTATGAGAATTTCTAATTCTGTCATTTTCTTAATCTCCCTCCCTCATTTTTAAGGTCAGATTTTATTCTTTTAGCAATTTGTAGGTACCTCAACCATGGTATATTTTGGCCTTCACTAAGTAGTTCTTGCTGTGACTTTAACTTATTCATGGGTGACCATGTCTGCATATGTAATTACACTTTTCTCACTGTAATTATCTCCAACATGAAAAGCATTTAGAGGAGAGGCTAATGGTGAAAATGTTGGACTTACTATTTTTCTCATGAAGTTCCCTACTTTTGTCAAACCTCATACAGCAATAAGAAAAAAAAAATCTTGTAGAAAAGCAAAGATAGTTAGATATTTTTAGATATTTTTCACAGGAAGAAATAAGCATGAAGTGCAATATTGGACAACAGACTTTTTCTATGTTCAAGAGTTGCATCAATCTCTCTTATAATCAGTGCTGTCCCTGTCATCCATTGCCATCCTGTGCCACTAATGAGTTTCACTGATCTGAGATTGAGGCCATCCAATTCACTGTGAATGCTGCAAAGACCACATTTCCTCTGGAGACAAATTAGGGACTTCCCACTGATGGGAGCTCTTGCCTTGTCCCAACTCCTGGGTTTCCTCCCTTCCCTCCTGTACCCCATCCTCTCCAATTGCTACAATTCCAGTCGGAAGAATCTCTTTTTTTTCTCTGTCTCTTGCCTTCAGAAAGCTAATGTGGTGAGAAAAGAATGAGAAGCAGAACACCAACTGGTTGACTTTTTTGGAACTTTTTTGTACCACACAGAAACACAAAGACACAACAAGGGAGATGATCAGAAACATACACACACACCACTCTGTTACTCAGATGAAAATACAGATGCCCTCCTGTGATCGCTGCTGGTAAATGGGTTGGAAGGAATCCCAGAATTCTGCATCCATTCCCTGCCTTCTCGTTCTTTCCAACCCAATGGAACATTGGAAAGAAAATATGTAAACAGGCTTGGGATTCTGTCCATCTGTCTGTCAACAGGGTAACTCTCTGAAAACTGAACAGAACTGGACTAAAATTTTTATGACAGGAGAAGTTGGCAAAAGAAAAAAATTGAGCTTGAAAATGGATGGCATCAGGTTTGAAGCTGTGGAGGAAAAAAAATCCCCAAAAATTCTCCCATTGTATGGAAGAGGTATTTAGGTAGCAGCTTGGAATGTTGGCAACTACTCCATTCTAGGCACCTCTCCCTCCTTTGCAGTCATGTAACTTAGGGGAGAGTATATAGACTGTAGAGCATGCGTGATGCTCCTGAGTATACTCATATGAAAACATACAGATCCAACATGAGAGAACAGCACAAACATGCACACAGAGGCCACATATATGTACCCACCTGGATTAGATCCTGGGCAGAAAGTGTAACATATACACATATATGTGTACAATACATTACTTCACCTTAGATACCTCCTGTACCCATTGCTGGTAAAAGGGCTGCAAAGAATTCAATAACTCATAATGTACATGTCTGACTTGTTTTTTTTTTTTTTTTAATAGGTTTAGTCAGAGATGCTTTAGCTATAATAATCCATGATCAGGTAACTTTTCATCTGGGTTATTATGTTTTCTACACGATTCTGCCCTTGGGAATGGGAATTCCAGTTAGGGCAACATACGACCACAAGAATGCTGAATTGAACCACCTAATACAGATCCCAAATCAGGACATTAGTTGACTATTAGTTGATCAGTTCCAGGTTGAATTCAATATTCTGATGTACTGCCATTTGGTTAAGATATTTATGTTTTATTACTGGGTGTTTTATACTGCTACCTATGTTAGGATATTTTTATGAAGCAGTGACAAGAAATGGAAATTATATATAATACAATGTTTAATGAATCAATATAATTTGGAGATTTTATTCTTTTATCCATCTGCAATAAAAGAGTCACCTTTAAAACATGTATATGTATACGTATTTTTCTTGTGGATGCTGATTTGGTTATCTAGTCATGAGAAGATAAAAAATTACATCTATTGTCCTATTTCCTAATATATAGCCTCAGATAACTGTGATGTAACAGCTTTCAGACCAGCAATAAGATATGGACCTCTCCATTCTCTGCTTACACTACAGGAAGCTTTTGACTCAATTATACTGCTGGGAAATAACTTTGCCAACATGTGATACCTGTGTATCACAAAATATTTGTTATAGCTGAACAAACTTAATCTTAAAGGCTAGAAAGTAATAAATGCACTGAAATTGAAATATCAGATGCACAGAAACATTATCCACAGAAACACTGCAACATTGCAAAAATGAATGGAATATGAGTGTGGAAGAGGTAAAATAGTAGATTTATTTTATAAATGCCTAATAAAAAGCCTGCTGGCAGATTAGAGGACAGAAGTACATTCTTGAATGTTGTGGAAAAATGCTTAAAATGTCAGTCTAATCCAGGGTTCCTCAACCTCAGCAACTTTAAGATGGGTGGATTTCAACTCCCAGAATTCCATGGCTGGCTAGGGAATTCTGGGAGTTGACGTCCACCCATCTTAACATTGCTGAGGTTGAGGAACCCTGGTCTAGTCCAACACTTCTCAACTTAGCAACTTTAAAATGTGTGGACGTCAACTTCCAGAATACCCCTGCCAGCCATGCTGGCGGGGGAATTCTGGGAGTTGACGTCCACGCATCTTAAAGTTGCCAAGATCGAGAAACACTGCTCTAACTGATTGAAAATAAACTATTTATTACACTTAATGAGTAATATTATGCAGTTTGCATTCTGATTTTCTTTCATTTCTAGAGGCAGATTGGGGGGAATTGGAGACAGCACTTAGTCCTTCACTTCCTATCCATGGTCGTTTAACCTATGGATTCCTACACTGTTGAAATGGTTTGTTTGAGGCTAAAATGCTAAGTTTATTGACCTGGCAATAAGTTTTTACTAAACCCAGTGCTGCATTTCTAGGCAATTGTAGAATTGTAGTGTTCATGGCAAATGAGCATTAAATGTAGTCAGAAAGCACTGTCAGCACACACAGTTAAGGGGTAAGGCTTTGACTGTACTGCCAGGACCACTGACTTGTCTTTTTTGGCATCCCCTTGTAGGCATCAGTGAAGGAACAAACATTGGGACTAGCTGTAATAAGGGATAAACAGCTAAAATAATACATTTGAATAAATACATACATAAAAAATAAATAAAAGGCTAGGTCAGTATATGTTAGCATTATACAGGTGAAACTCGAAAAATTAGAATATCGTGCAAATGTTCATTTATGTCAGTAAGGCAACTCAAAAGGTGAAACCAATATATGAGATAGACGCATTACATGCAAAGCGAGATATGTCAAGCCTTACTTTGGTATAATTGTGATGAGTATGGCGTACAGCTTATGAAAACCCCAAATTCACAATCTCAGAAAATTAGAATAGTGTGAAAAGGTTCAATATTCTAGGCTCAAAGTGTCCCACTCTAATCAGCTAATGAATCCATAGCACCTGCAAAGGGTTCCTGAGCCTTTAAATGGTCTCTCGGGCTGGTTCAGTAGGAATCACAAGCATGGGAAAGACTGCTGACCTGACAGTTGTGCAGAAAACCATCATTGACACCCTCCATAAGGAGGGAAAGCCCCAAAAGGTAATTGCAAAAGAAGTTGGATGTTCCCAAAGTGCTGTATCAAAGCACATCAATAGAAGGTTATGTGGAAGGGAAAAGTGTGGTAGAAAAAGGTGCACAAGCACAGGGATGACAGCAGCCTGGAGAGGATTGTCAGGAAAAGGCCATTCAAAAGTGTTGGGGACTTTCACAAGGAGTGGACTGAGGCTGGAGTTAGTGCATCAAGAGCCACCACACACAGACGGATCCTGGACATGGGCTTCAAATGTCGTATTCCTCTTGTCAAGCCGCTCCTGAACAACAAACAACGTCAGAAGCGTCTTACCTGGGCTACAGAAAAAAAGAACTGGTCTGTTGCCCAGTGGTCCAAAGTCCTCTTTTCTGATGAGAGCAACTTTTGCATCTCATTTGGGAACCAAGGACCCAGAGTCTGGAGGAAGAATGGAGAGGCACACAATGCACGATGCTTGAAGTCCAGTGTGAAGTTTCCACAGTCTGTGTTGATTTGGGGAGCCATGTCATCTGCTGGTGTTGGTCCACTGTGATTCATTAAGTCCAGGGTCAACACAGCTGTCTACCAGGAGATTTTGGAGCACTTCATGCTTCCTTCCGCAGACGAGCTTTATGGGGATGCTGACTTCATTTTCCAGCAGGACTTTGCACCTGCCCACACTGCCAAAAGTACCAAAACCTGGTTCAATGACCATGGGATTGCTGTGCTTGATTGGCCAGCAAACTCGCCTGACCTGAACCCCATAGAGAATCTATGGGGCATTGCCAAGAGAAAGATGAGGGACATGAGACCGAACAATGCAGCGGAGCTGAAGGCCGCTATTGAAGCACCCTGGTCTTCCATAACACCTCAGCAGTGCCACAGGCTGATAGCATCCATGCCACGCCGCATTGCAGCAGTCATTGCTGCAAAAGGGGCCCAAACCAATTACTGAATACATATGCATGCTTATACTTTGCAGAGGTCCGATATTGTTCTATTTCCAATCTTTGTGTTACTGATGTCATGTAATATTCTAATTTTCTGAGATTGTGAATTTGGGGTTTTCATAAGCTGTACGCCATACTCATCACAATTATACCAAAGTAAGGCTTGACATATCTCGCTTTGCATGTAATGCGTCTATCTCATATATTGGTTTCACCTTTTGAGTTGCCTTACTGACATAAATGAACATTTGCACGATATTCTAATTTTTCGAGTTTCACAAACTTCACTGGGGAAAAAGGACAACTAGGTGCATTGTTTTCTACCTCACTGGGGACCTTTTTGGTCCCACTGCATATAGGAGATAAGAGCAGCCCCAATCCTGATAGGACACTTACAGGCAAAATATTCGTGTTCTCACATCTTTATCAGTCCTAATTTAGCCACATGAAGTTCAGCACTTGGTAAATATACCTTCTTTTGAGACATTTCCCAGTGTGTTCTATTCATAAGTTAATTTTTTGAATAAAGTAATAAAGCTAATGTTTTCTGATGTATAATAGAAAGAGATTATTGTTCTTTGTCTTCATAGGGGTCAAAGTATCAAAACAATTTCCCACTCAGGAACAAACTCAATACTGTTATTTTATGATGATCTTCATTATTTATGTATTTTAATTATGTCTTTAATTATGCTAATTGTACCTACAATGTATAATCTAATCAAATCTTCTTGATGACAGAACTGCTTTGGTCAGTGGTTAGAGAAGGTTGTCCCCTGAAGCTGTCTCTGTGTTATCAACTATTGATTGGCCTCCAACTCTTTGGAGATAGTCCTGGACTCACAACTTCTGCTGAAAGAGCAGGTGGCAGCTACGGCCAAGAGGGCTTTGCAAAGGTACATCTAATGTGCCACTTGTACCCTTTCCTGCGCTGGGATTTTCTGTGCCAGCACTATTGACTGCCAGCCAACAAGATAGCTAGCTGGATGCCTGCCACAGTCTAGTGATAGGCAAACTCGGGCAGAATTTTGAGAAGCAAAGTGTCCTTTTTACCAATATCTTAAGGCAGCAACTGTAGATGTAGCCACAGGCTTGGCACTGGCAATCCAGTAAACAAGCAAGAAACCCAGGGGAAAAGACAAGAGACAGGGTGAGGTGGAGTCCAGAGTTCTGAGCATGGCACAGCAAGGTAAACACAACAGAGCTGAGGCTTGAAGAGCTCTTCTCAGTGTTTTCTGTCTGGGAGGGAGGCCAATAAATCAGCCAAGCTGAAGTTCCACCCAAGTGCACAGCTGAGGCACATGGCTCATGAGTCTTCTCTCCTGCTGGCCTGCTTCTGGGCCAGTCTATCTGACCTGCAGAGCTCAGCCCTCTGCTGCTGGATCTTCAAAGCATGCCTCTGCTTGGGACTAGGTGACTGAACTTCGGAGTCTGAGAGGCTGTCACTGGTGCAGGCAGGGAATCCTCAGCCAGAATGGAGTCTTTGGCTTCAACACTGCTGGAACCACCCTCTCCTTTAGATGACCCTGGCTCTACTTTCTCCTCTTCCTCCTCTCCTTCCTCCTCCTAGGACAAGTCTAGAAGGGCTATAACATGTGAGGCCATTTAGACAGCAACACACATGAATGGATTATTGTAATGTACAATACATAGGCCAGTCCATATAGATCACTCAGAAGTTACAGCTGGTCCAGAATGCAGCATTGCAGCCAATGAGGAGCATGTCTCATTTTGCCCATGTGACCCTACTGTTCTATGAGTTTCTCTGGTTACCAATTGGCTTTTGGGTGCTTGTTATCATCTATAAAGCCATTCATAGCATAGAGCTTGGTTATTTGAACCACCTGTCTCTGGTGGTTTCTGCCCATTTGGATTGGGCAGAGTAGACATACTATGTGTTCCATTGATCAAGAAGTGTCATCTTGTGGGACCCAGGAAGTGTGGCTTCCCTGTCATGGTGCCTGCTCTCTGGAATGATATTCCCCTGGAGATCTATATGGCTCCTACTCTGATGATATTCAGGAAGCTGTTAAAGACACAACTATTCTCCCAGGCTTTGGAGCTGAGTGAAAGGTAAGCCCCTACTGGGTGGGGTGTTTTGGGTTATAAGTTTTTGGGGCTGCTTGTGATTACTTTTTAATCATAAGCCACCTAGAGTTGTTGGAAGTCAGGGAGTCTATATATTGTATAAACAAGCAAACAAATGATCTGAGGCCAATCTGAGAACATGTAAGTTGCTACAGATGGAACGGGAAGATTTCATTTACACCAGCAGAAGTCAACTCAAGTGATTGGAGATAAGGTTAAGAGCTTAAGACAGAATAAAACAAAATGAAAATGGATGTGCAAACTGTTTGTGTAGGCAGTCTGTTTTTCAGGGAATTCTAGATCTCTTGAGTGCTCCATGGAACTACCATAGCATGCTGCAGTATGCAGTGTTTCATAAACATCTATCAAAGAGCAAAATAAAATCTGTTTTTCATCAGAAGGACATCAAATTTGGTCAAGCACAGGTTTCCAAGGCAAAGCAGACTAATTTTTCAATAGTGCACCTGAAATTTCACATGGGCAGTCCCCAACATAGTGGTATTATCAATGGACATGTCATCATATGTTATTCCCAAACATCGAACGGGCAGTTTTAATATATAAAAGAGTTTAATTAGAATGTCCATTAAATTTTCAGGTTCACCCTCTCATATTCTGGACTACCTCAAAAATTTATCCTGAAATAGAAAAACTTACAACTTTGTTTTCCTCCATACTATGGGAGGATGAATCCATGTTTCCTGAACCTTTTGTGGAATTGTTAATTATTTTACCCCACCCCCCAGGATCAGATGGTTCTCTGCACACTCTTAATTTTCACACTTGAATTTTGCACATGAATATACTTCTCAGTGTATAGTGTGTACATTCAAAACATTTCAAGAATTTACTAATTTTTCAAAAGTTTTATTGTTAAGTTTGAAGACTAGACGAGGTTGTACTGTTTTAACATCATTCTACGTAATTTAAGTATATACAAAATACATTGGAACTTTACACAGGTTGCCAAGGTATCTGAGACAGTTCTGTACTTACTGACACATAAGAAGCCAGTTTGAAAATTGTATTTCATAATTTGTGGCATAGCACAGGTACTCATTAGTATCCTTAGTCTTCAAAACCACATGAATTTGTATGTATTCATTCCATAAGAGAAAGTCAATCTAAAAATCAGGATTGGATATTTTTATTGTGGTTGATTTTGTGAGAAGCCCTTAATACAATGTAGATTATCCTAAGCCTTGTGCATTATGTTTTACTTCCCAGGCTATAAAAAGTAGCAAATTAGGGAGGCTATAGAAAGGTGAAATCTGCCTAGAAATAAATAACTAAATCATTTTAAGGTAAACAGAGGGGAAATTGAATCTCCTATTCTGTTTTACTATTGGAATTAATACAAAAGTTAAAGAGAATTTTATCATATTTTTTCCACAAAAGTTTACTCTCCTCTTACCATTTAAGTAAAAAGTCATGCAAGAGGAAATGACTTGGGAGATGTTGCTCTAAAGCAACCAACTTGCTGATCTTAAACCAAATTAAGTAGTGAATCTCAAGGTACCAACTTCTAGAAAATTTCCATTGACTTCAGATAAAATAAATTGAAAGTGGGCAAGTTCACACATCTCTCTTTTGTTTGCATCACAAGTGAAATGGGGCAATAGAGTGTCTCAGGCTTCCACATACACAGAATGTTTTCTATAACGCAGTGAAGAAGTAGAGGGAGGATCATATGCGGTCCCCCATTCCTAGCTTCATTTGTCCAAGGTCTGAATATGTATAAGTTTTATCTATACACATTCCTTTAACATAATTACAGAATCCTGAAAAACACAGATTTCCCCATTCCATGTAGAGAGTCTATACTTGTCCTTTTATGTATGTTATGTTCTAATATTTGATGAATGCTTATATAAATCACAGAATGTCTTAAACCTGATGAGACAGTTAATGATATTTTCATACTGAATAATCACACTAGAAGGGCAAAACAGATAATATGGGCAGAGCAAATTCATGTTCAAAAATACATATAAGCCTAAGTTTGTACAAAACACTCTACATATGGTATAATTGTGTGACTTGATCCTAAACTCTCCATTCTGTGGGAGGCACATACATGTTAGGCTGTTTTTGCTAGTTTTGTGAATCTGTTCTCATTTTAGGCCAAAAGCTCTAGTTACCATTCACCAAGTACTTAGCCTGGACTAGAATACTGGCTACTGAGCTGACTTAGTAAATTAGACTTTGTAAATCACAGCCAGCCAAATGTAATATATGTAAAACTGCATGATGTAGTTCTTTCTTTTTTTTTTTTTTTAATAAGATGCGATTTATAGACCCAGGGCTGACTTAAACACATATGTACATCACACACTATCCAAGTACTCAGTCATTGAAATCCGATTATTTGCAGTTGACTGTGTGAAGTTTCTGTATGGAAAAGCTTTCTGTTTGATGGGATTGGGTTGTTTGGAGGGCTTTGATCAGAGACGGCTGTTTCACCCATGTCATTTGCTGAGCAATCGTGAATAGATGCACAGATTCATTCTTACTATAGAATACATCCTAGAGCAGTAGACAATTTCCAACAATGACACATGGGATTAAAAAGTGCAATTTAGTTGTCAACGTATTTAAGATCCAAAGAACACAATTCACTGAGAAATTTATCCTTTGCAAGCCTAATTGACTGACAAATTAAATATATTCATTATATGAGTGTAACAGTTTTATACACATTTTTGCTGTATAAATAGCTGCTGTAAGGTAGCATTAACAGGATTATGGTGGGATAAGGGAATTTTAAAATAATACCTTCCCTTCCTTGGTCTAATAAAGATTACTCATGAGAAGCAGCCATTTTTACTTCAAAGGAATCTTCCATTGGTACCAGTGAAGGTTTTCATTTTCTATTAGCCATAATTCTGAAGATGATCAAGTTTCTCTATGGCTGTATCAGGACAAGATCTATAGCTATAACAGGGTAATCCAGTTATTCATTTAAGTGGGTCTTGCAGGAATTCTTTTTCAGCAAATTGTGCCCATAGTTGTTAAAAACAGACACCTTCCAGAATCATATAATTAACTAGTTTACAGAAATAAACAAAGAAAGATAAATAATGCAATCATTTCAAAGAGAAGAACAATGAACATAAATTACTAAATTTGAACATAAGGACATTTTATGCACTGTAAAGTATAATACATACATTAATAGTGAATCAAATAAATATTCACTTCCTTGCATTTTAAAAAGAAAAGCACTAATAAACAGAGGTACATTTTATAAGTCTATAATGACCAGCAGCTCAAATTGTTTCATCAGTGCAATGAAGTGGTGCTAGCAGTATTAGAAGTTTGTCAGGATGGAACTCAGTACAGAAACCATTCCTTATTGAGGGGATGTTGTAGACCCAGCTGTTTTTTCCCCATGTTACTTTCTGCAGAGTAGAAATTATGTTTATTACCCTGACCTACCAAAGGCAGTCTGTAGGATATTGGACTGGAGTCCATATATGCCAAAATGTATCATTTCTGCAATTTCTCTCACAAGTTAGAGGCTGTGCGCCTGCCACTAAAAAGGTTAGCACTGATTTGAATGGCATTGGTCACCTGTTTAGGATGTTAATCCAGATTTTATCTGCCTGTCCTCAAGACAGGTCATGTATAGGTCTCTGCACTGGGTTCTGAATTTGTTCTCCGGGTGCCAAGAACCAAATTAATTTCTTTTGCATTGTATGAACATAGGACTACAAGTGCAACCTTTGGCCCAATGACACTGAAAGAAGGAATGAGATTGCTAACCAGGATGGGCAACCTGCCATATGCAAATTCCCAGCCCCATTCTTGCAGCCTCCATAGCCCCTCACTGCACCATTTTTTGGTGGATTTAACCTTTTTTGCCCAAGCAAGCATAGAATATAGGCTCACAATATTTCCATTGAGTTTAATTTACATATTTCTGTAAAAAAAAACCCAACTTTTTAGACCCCCCCCTTTTTTTTAAAGAGATCCAAAATGTAATGTCTCCCTCTGATTGACATTTCACCATCATTGCCACTTTCCTTTGTGGCCTTTAAAGGCTGAAAAAATGTATCCCAGCTGTGCTTCCTTGCTAATCTCTGCTTTAAAGTATAGATCCACTATAAAAGCAAAGACTTACAACAAGCTACAGTTTGTTGTTGTTGTTTTAAATTCTAGAACAGGCATTTAGAATTCAACAGATTTGCTTGGCTGTGAGTTACAGCATCTTCGTAAGAGCCTAAAGTGCAGAATAGGGGATGTAGGGAGTTCAATGCCATCTTGGTTACTACCTTTATTCCATCAGACTTTCACACCTTAATACAATCACAGTTGACTTTCTCTTTAAAATTGTTCACTACAATTGAAGACAATTCCATTAATAACATTGTTAAGAAATGTTAACACAGTTACAGACAAAACAGTAACAGTCTAGTGGAATTGTAATGCAGCACAAATCCAACTAAAAATACACACACATATACAAAAGCCATAAACATACACAGAACCTTGGCATTCCTTACAGATACTTGCTTTACCTTGATTAGATTCCCCTACTGAACATCTCTGAGTATCTTTGTCTAAGCCTTACAAAATAAATGTGTGAGTTCTGTGTGTTTTAAAGTCTAGACAGAAGTCTTTTTATTTTATTTTTTTACTGGTGCACTTTTTTTTTTTTGAAAGATGCTTTCAAGAAATATCATCTGAAAATTAAAAGTTTATATAGCCCAAACCACATGAGGCAAATCTATAGCAGAATCTGTAAAGATCTTGGGTTACATATAACATTACTTCCACTTGTGCCATACTATCTCCCTCTCCTTGCTGGTCTTCCCCTGTGTTCCCGTGTAATCCCCTAATCTGCTCTAGAGAATTTCCTAAACTTCAGGGCACATGTGGGGAAGGGTTTTGGTTTCAAAAAGAATAATCTATCCCACCATCCTTTCCACTGCAGGAAGCCAGTGCTTCTTTTTTCTTTTTTCTAATTACACTCTTTACAGTTATAGGGTGACTTATTTTTTAACAAGGTCATAGAGCCCGTGCTTATATTGCCATGATTTGAAAAAAGAAATAATGCAATTTCATAAAAATGTTTAGTGTGAACCATTTTAATGAGATTAAAAAAAAAACAACACACACCACACACATTCTTTATGAAAATAAGAATGGAGAGGGTGATTGATATAGGGTTTCAAGTAATTAAAATACATTCATCAAATACCTTGTTTAAATGAAAGTGCTTTGCAATAGTGGCCAGGATCACTGTCTAGCAGAAACTCCTGCACAAAGTGGAGTTCCATATGCAAGAGAAATTCCACCTATTAAGTCATCTGTCAAATTCTCACAGTGTTTCCATATATATTTGCCACTGTGGCTGGACATAAGTGGAAATGAGAAGCCATTCTCACTGTCCTTTTGCAGTGTCTTGGTACCCTCCTTTCCCATGGCAACAGCATCTCACATCTTGTTTGGCTAAGGATGAGCACAGACTAATGTTGCAATATATACTAGGGATACATGGCTCTCTAGCATTGACTGGTGTGCATTGAATCCTAGCTGTATACTTTCAGGTAGGACATCCAAGGCACAGAAGGCAATGCTCCTTAATCAAGGTGCATGAGAATTGGATTTATGGCTAATTCTTGTCACACTTATTTCTCTAAGTACAATAGCTCTGATGTGTTAGAAGTCTCGGGGGAGGTAGGAGCAATAGTTCCAATAGGAACCTCTCCTGTAACATTAAACCATCACTTTGAAACCTTATCCCTCTCCTAATAACTTCATTTCTTCCATACTGTTGGAAAACTCTGCCAGGATGGAATACAACGGGCCCTGGGTTATAGAGTAAAAGAAAGCTGAATTCCAGAAGAAGGGATCTTGGGCTATTTAGCTGTCTTCTAGTGGCTTAATTTCTACAAACACTATGGTTAAACTCTTTTATTAGAGCAGGAAATATTCCTTGTTTTAAAAAGAATTGAAATTATACTCTTAACTCTGTGTTGTTATTAGGAGCTATATACACCTTAGTCCAAACACCAGTGTTTTTACGGTCTTAAGAACCAGAGACATGCTTAATTTGAAATTAAGTCTGATGTTTGTACAGTGGTACCTCTACTTACGAACCCCCCTACTTACGAATTTTTCAAGATACGACCAGCTCCGGCCCCAAAAATTTACCTCTACTTACGAACTCACCTCTACTTACGAACCGGATCCACGGCCATTTTCCCTGCTGCCACGCGGTCGCGGCTTCCTGTGGGCGAGATCGCGGTAGCAAGGAGACATTCGGTAAGGCTTGTGGTATGTTTTGTGGCACTTGAAAGGTTTTTGTGGCGTTTGGAAGGTTTTTGAGGTTTAAAAATAAAATGCATATGTTTCAGAACTGTTTAGCTGCATTTACATTGAACCTTATGGGGGAAATTTACCTCGGGGTGCGACCAAATTCGGAGAGCGGATTAGCCGTATTTACATTGAACCTTATGGGGAAATTTGCCTAGTGGTGCGACCAAATTTGGAGGGCAGAACGGATTAACTGGATTTACATTGAACCTTATGAGAAACTTTACCTTGACTTGAGACCAACTCGAGTTGCAACCAGAGTCACGGAACAGATTAAGTTCGTAACTAAAGGTACCACTGTATTCAGTACAACATGTTTTCTTTCTCCTGCTTTTCCTTCTACCTTTGCCTGTTCCTGGCCTTATTATCAGACCTGTGTGCCCAAAGAAACTTTGTACAGATGAATGTTGCAATAATTTAAAAAATCATGGCATAAGAGCAGCCAGCCCATCACTTGTACCTGTCTGTCTGAAGTGTAGCTTATGGACAATGCTATAGTGAGTTGCACTTCTGAACTAAGATATATTGGTTCATTTTGGAATGTATGCTAGGTTTTTGATCACACTGTCTCCCTTGCCCATTGAGCCAAAAGAGGGCAGCTCCTTCTTCACAAGCCAAGTCTTAAGCAAGAAAAGACAGGAGCACATGAATGCCATGTTAATATTTTTATGCAATTTCCTTTTACTGAAAATCAGCTTCAAATTTGGTCCATGCTTTTGTCAGCTCAGCATTTTGGGGGGGGGGGGGGCTGTAAGCTGAATTCATTTACAAAATCATAGACTACATAATATAACAATGGTAGATTTTGTTCTATAAATTCCAGCTTTGCTTACTGAAAGTAAACAGCGGCAGTTAATGGAACTGAATGTAAAAGACAATGAAATGTCCCCAGTATGCTTAATGAAGAGGAAATGAGTGGAAATGAAATCTAAGGTGCGTGGACTCAGTTCTTTTAAAAGAAATTACAAAAGGTAGCTTGTGACATCAGAAGGACTGCAGACCACAGATTTTTTTTTAAAAAAAATATCATTTGTCATGACAGTATATGATAGGCACAAGGGAAAGAATCAAATGGAGTCATTCCCAAGAAAAACTTATTGCTAAAGCTGCAGTACCACTTACAAATAAGTAAGATGACTGCATGGGTTTGGAAATAATGAAATCCATCTGCTTGTTCTCAGATTACTAATGAACTCTGTAAAACCATGTTCATCTCCCTTGCAAAAATAATGGTATTTTAATTTTATGTCTTATCATGTTTTAGCCAATGAGAACAACTCAGAAGAGAACTTGAAATTTCACAGCAGAACAGAGGAATAACTGGAGCAGATTTAAAAGGGCAAGAACAGAAAAAGAAAAAAAGAAAGAAAATCATATGAATCAGAATTGGACCATTTAAGGGCAGGCTTAGACTTCCTTACAAAAGACAACAGCCTACCAGAAAGTGAGCACTTATTCATGAAAAGCCCATTCAACTTTCTACAGGTTTTGCACAGTTTCTTCTATGGAGTTATATATATATATATATATATATATATATATATATATACACACACACACACACACACATATATATATATATATATATATATATATATATATTTAGAAATATCAAGAGTTGTGCTATTAAGTGCAGATCTATGTATCAGTCCTCTTCTGTACAGCCCAAAAGCTCTGACCGTAAAGTGATTCTGCCATACCATGACCAGGGGAGGATCCTTATGTGCTGTGCATAGATTGGAGGATCAATAACGTTCTTTCTGTGGGTATCATTGTCAAAGTTTCCCTGGAAAACCTGAAAGGTGACCAACAAGATCTAGTTATAACAAAATGTAGTGCACAAAAAAAACAAAAATGTTCACTTCAAAGATGTTATATCTTCTGGCCTCATAAAGGAGGCTACATTTTGTCATAAGAAAGAAAAGGTACCCTAGAAAGGAATTCTTATATTTTTTTAAAATAGACGTTTGGCTTAATAGGAGAAGTTTGATATGCTTATTAAAAAAAAAAACAGTGTGATTTGTAAATCTATCAGTCTATTAGGGACTGAATCCTTCTGAATTAAGGAAGACTTATTCTTAAGTAAGTATGCTGAAGAAACCCTTAAACAGTCATTTTACAGGTGTCTACATTCACAGAACCCTTCTTCCATCAAATTTGATCAGTTGTCTGACATCTATAACAGCCTACATGCAAATACATCAAAGACAATCATATTTTATTATAAAAATCAATTGTTGCTCAAACCATCACTAAATACTCATGGACTGTTTAAACCAGTCTGTCATTATATTTATATTTTGGTATTATGATCTATCAGATATATTCTAAGTATATCATACACTGCATTTACTTTCTATTTAGTTGGATGCAGCAGATATGTTGGCTTGTAAGAGAGTCTTTAGATTAGGGATCATACTGTAGCTTGCAAAGAACTGCATGTTGGGGTGAAATTGAGTTTTGGACTATAGAATACTGCTGAAAATGTATCAAAACATACCAGTGTTCATACTGTCAGGAGGAAATGTTGCGCTTGCCAGAAATACAACTAAAGCTGGTAAGTTAGTGTATAACTTCTTTGTCTTATTTAAAAACATTGTTAAAAGTCTCAATTAACCAAAACCAGAATGCAGGCAAGGCATAGAGAAGATTGCAGCCTGGAATATAAGTGCTAAAAAGCATGAATCAACCAATGAAATGAAAGAAATAAAAATAGATATGTGGTATGTTTGTGAAAGTAAGAGAAAGGAGAAGGATGTAAAAGATCTGAATGAAGTGGATTTTGCGGAGTAAAGTTGATGAATACATGTAGAGATATGAAACTGTGTAAGTTATAGGGCTCAATGTATGTTGGAAAGAATGAACTTGTGTCATCAGGATTGTTGTTGAGTACATATGAAAGCAGGCATTCAGAGGCTGCTAATAGTTACATGTTATGCCCCAGTGCATGGTAAGAATAGAACAAGAAATGAGGGTTTAAAAAAAATTGTGCAACATTCTAAATTAACGCTATCCAGAAAGAAAAGTAATCTGTTTGGTGACTTAGATAGATGGGGGGAAATGAGTTATTGGGCCATTCACAGACCTAGGAATGAATGAAAATGGTTTGGAGTATGTGCTTAGAAAAATATTTGTTTCAAATATGTGTTTTAAGCAGAGTCTTCTCATGCTTACAGTGTCAAAGGAATATAAATGTAAAAGCATTACTGATTTGGCAGTTTATGATGAAAGAATATTACTAAAGGATAACATTATTTGGGAAGTGCAGTGTGGCTTTATGCTGGGCAGGTGGTGTGCTGAGCAGATTTTTGTTCTTTGGTGGTTACTGGTCATCAGAGGATTGTGAGAAAGAAATTTTATTGCACTTTTGTTGATTAGAGAAAACATATGGTAAAGTGAATAGATTTGAATTATGGAATGTTTTGCACAAATACAGAGTTGAAGATTGGTTGCTGAATGTTGTAAGTACAGTATGTGATGCAAGTAAAGGATGCATGAAATAAATGAAACATTTATTTATTTATTACACTTGTATGCCACTTATCTCTCCCAATGGGTGACTCTGGGCAGCTCACAATTAAAACAAAACCCACAAACAATGAAAAATAAATACACATTAATTAATTAAAATTGATTAATCAATTAAAAGGTCAAACTATAAGCAACCCCTATACATAAAAACTAAAAACATTCAAGATGATTGGGGGGGGCAGAATCAATTACTCCACAAGCCACTTCCACCGATGCGAGCCCCCATCTGGCCCCCAGGCCATCCAGCATAGTCAGGATTTCAGGCTGTTCCTGAAGGCCATGAGAGAGGGGGCACACCACACCTCGGGTGGTAGGTTGTTCCAGAGAGCGGGGGCCATGACAGAAAAGGCCCTCTTCCTAGATCCCACCAGTTGAAATTCCTTGACTGGTGGAGTCTGCAACATGCCCTTTCTGCCGGACCAAGTGGGGCGGGCTGATATAATAGGGGCGAGGCAGTTCTTCAGATAACCTGGTCCTGTGCCATGAAGGGCTTTAAAGGTGATAACCAACACCTTGAATTGGACCGGGAAGCAAATCAGCAACCAATGCAGCTCATGTAACAGCGGTGTTATATGGGCCCCCCTAGAGGCATTCAGAACTGTCTGCACCGCTGCATTCTGCACCAGCTGTAGCTTCCGGATACTCTTCAAGGGTAGCCCCATGTACAGTGCATTGCAGTAATCCAACCGGGAGGTGACCAGGGCATGAGTGACCGTGCAGAGGGCCTCTTGATTGAGGATGGGGCGTAACTGCTGCACAACATGAAGTTGCACAAAGGCCCTCCTAGCCACGACTGCCACCTGCTCTTCAAACAGGAGTCGAGAGTGCAGGAGGACCCCCAGATTACGCACCGGGTCTGTCTGGGGTAGTGCGACCCCGTCAAGAACCAAAGATGATAAACTCCTAGATCTTGAGGCTCCCCGTATCCACAGCCACTCCGTCTTACCAGGGTTCAGTTGAAGCCTGCTGTCCCCCATCTGGGCCCCTACAGCCTCCAGGCACCATGAAAGGGTAGAGACAGCATCGCTTAGGTCACCCGGGATGGAGATATATAATTGAGTATCATCAGCAACACTTAGCAAACAGTTCAATATTTAGCAGGGAGTAAGGCAAGGATGTGCAATGTTCTCTTGGTTATTTAATGTATCCATGGATAAATACATAAGAAATACTTGTGGTGATTAGAGGTGTGTTTGTCAAGATGATAAATGTGTGTGTACTTTTCATGTAGACAGTGCTGTGTTGCTGGCTGGGAACCCAAATTATTTTCAGAAAAACATTCAAAGGGACGTGTGGATTTGAAAATTAAATGTATAGAAGTCGAACTGTCATTGACTTGAAGAATGGACTGAACAATTGCAAGTTATACAACCATGGTAAAAAAAATAGAGTAGGGTAATATTGGTAGAATATTGGTAGAATATTTAGTAAGGTTGGTAAAATGGATGGAGAGATTTTAAGATGTACACATACTGGTGAAAAAGTAGGTCATCTGTTATGAGGAATTAATGTTTGTTGATAGAGGTGAAAATGGCTATAACCTATATAAAAGTGAGCTTTTGCCCACTTTATTGTAGGTAAGTGAGAATCAGAAGAAATAAATTGAAGACAGTAGAAAGAGGCTATTTAAGAAGTGTGGTAAAACAAGAAGAGAGAGAGCCCTGAATGCATGTGACCTGAATGCTAAAATGAAAGATCACAGAAGGATTTTGTGGTGATTTGGTCATATGGGGAGAATAAATGAGGAAGAGTTAATGGGTTGAGAGAAAGGGAAAGAATGAGAAAATTGTGGTTGGATATTATCAGTATGGAGCTGATAATAATCTTCAAAAAGAGAGTTAAGAAGTTTACAAACAAAAGTGCAAATTGGGTACAGACTGGGTGGAAGCAAGGATGAATTGCAAGAATAGAAACATGAACAGTATCAGCGCACATGAGATTTGCCTGTTTTTGTTTCTTGTCTGACGCCTTTCCTTTCCTTACTACTTCTTATTTTTTTCCTGTGCTTTGCAGAACATTGGTTTCTCCAAAGGGAATGGCATGTACCATCAGACATTGCTCCCATAAAATTACTAACTTGCAGGAATTGCAGTGAAGTTGTGGAAATTAGTAAAATTGGTGCAAACTGGCAGAAGTGTGCCATGAGAAGCAAGGAAATAATTTGAGCACTTCAATTGAGGGTGGGTGGGTGGGTGAAGGAACTGAGACAAGAAAGAGAGAAGCACCCAGTAAGAGTTACCTGGGAATAGGTGGGGCCTGGCAGAACTGAAGAGCTGAGAAGCAGCCGTCTGGATTTGGTTTCCTGCCAGGAAGGAATAGATGCAAAAGGAAGTAAACAGAGCCAAGGAGGGGGAGAGTGGAATGGCTCCATGAGCAGGGGACGTCTACAGGGTGTGGTCAAAAATACCAAGGGAGGGCAGTGACAAAACAACACATAAAAAACAAATGGCGCTTCAATCACACCATATGGCCACCCTCTAGACATTTTTTAACCACACCCTGTGGACATCCCTCTCCATGAGACTTTTGCAAGGCAACTAATGGTGTTTGAGTTGTGTGGAATTGCTTGGGCTTCTAGAAAGTACTGCTTTTTAAAAACAGTCTTCCTGGCTGTTAGGTGACAAGAGGGAAAAAAGACTGCATTTTCTGAACAAGCCTCTTAGAGCTGGGGGGTTGTGGTGGGGGAATTCATTCCCATTGAATTCAATAGCTATTTTTGTATAAAGTTACTCTTATGTTCATGTATTTCTGCAATAACCTCTCTAGAATGGTATGGTTGTTATTTTAATGCAAACTGTCAAATACATTTGCTGTTAAATTTGGTTTTAAATACATGAAAAACAATAAAACTGGGCTATCTGTTCATAACTAGAGTGTCTTCGGTCTTATTGGAAATATGATGGTAGGATGGAGTCAGTCTTGGAGCTGTGTGCTGGTTGGAGAATTAGGAGCATCTTGGTTTTAAATAGATTAAAGAGAGATATTGATAGGGACCCTATGATGGGAGTTTCCCTTGAAGACAATTTCTTAAACTCAGAACTAGTTACTCTTTAAAAAACAGTTGTACACTTCCATCCAATGAAGTGGTATGGATTTAAAAAGGGGTATTGGTAGAAAGGCAAGCCTCCCCAGCAAAACAGAACATGACCTGAATATAATGCCTGTAGCTCCCTGAAATATTTTACTACTTTTGTAATTAAAGTACCCTTTAATGATACTTACTCAGTAAAGGGCATAATTTTGCAAAGCAGACAATAAGGGAAAATATTGTTTATGTGCACTTTTCAAAAGCTGGAATTGAATTTATCACTGGCATGCAGCTTGGAGATTTTTCTAAAAAAGCTGCTAATGAATAAAATGACATCTATCCCAAAGAAATATAAGCTAACAAGGTAATCATTTTCAAACAGCAAACAGGCTGATTAAATGTAAATGTCCACATGATATAAAGGGTATATTTTAGGCTTCATTTGCTAAGGTGGGATAAGCTAATGTGCAGAAGTGTATTCCTTTTCCTCCTTGCCAGATGATTGCAGAAGTCACACAAGCATCATCCCCAAAGTGGAAATTCATTGTTAAAAAGTGAAGGGTGAAAGAGGAGGGAGATTTGAAAATTTAAAAATAATTGTGATGATTTAAATCAAATTACATTACAACACTCACACTGGCAAAAAAAGGAACATGTGGCTTGTGTATGGCAGTTCAGGAGCAAACTGCTGATCAGCTACTTCACTGTTCTTCCATATCCTTCTTCTTAGGAGTCATTCTTAAGCTGGATTTATAGTAGACAACCCTTCATAATTGTGTACATTAGTCGGATAAACCAGATGGGTTCCTGGGATGAGATAATTGACCATCTCACTGCAAAGTGACTCTTCATATAGCATTAGGTATAATCAATGAATAATCAACCAATAATTCTGCAGAGGAGCCGCCTTTGATTTTCTTCCTTCAGTGGCAATATAATTTTGAGTAAAATGTACCACATGATTTCTACACTAAAGCCAAAGATGACTTGTAAAAGCTTTGTCATTGCTAGCACAGAATAGAAGCTTAAAAACAAAAACAGACAAGATAACAATCTGTTGTAAATATAGTAATACTTAAATATTAATGTATAAACTGAAAACAAATTAATCATTTAAAAAGATGTTTATCCTTCATCGTAGCCATCATTCTCTGAACCATAATCATTCTAAATTCTAACCTCTCCTTGCTCCATTTCAACACAAGGCCATTCATATATGGCTCTTACTTAGGATTATTCAAGCTGAGGCTCTAAGATACCTGAAGCTGGTGCTGGTGGTGCTAATGGTAGTGGTGGTACCAGAGTTCTCCAAAAGTTGCCACCAAATTACAATTTTAAGTTAGATTAAAAAAAAAAAATACATGGGGATTCATTATATTAATCTGAATTAAATATAAATGTAATGAGTGATTGGAATTCAAGAAATGGATAAATGGAGGAATCTGGAATTACAGAAGTTCTGAATAAGTATAATAGTGCAGAAGATAGATTAATACAGTTTTGCAAAAAGGATTTTTTGTTTATTGCCAATAACTGCTTTACGAAATGTAAATGCAGATTCTATAAATGCAGATAATCAAACACACAAGACTGAAATCAAATCAGCCACGTAATTAGAAATAGAAGATGGAGAATAAGAATCCAATCAGCTAGGACACTTCTAGGGGTGGATTATGGAATAGATATACTGGTTCAAATATGTGGGTTACATATCAGAGATTAAAAAGATTAAGTGTGCCAGAAATTTTTGATTAGATAGACATAAAATTAAAACATTTTATTTATTTATCAATAAATATTTTTAAATACAAATAAATTATTTATTTATTTATCAGAATATTTTACAGAAATTTGTATGGAACAAATTTAGTACACTTAAAGTGTGCAAAAGATTACCTGGAAAGTTATAGGAAGACTTAAGAAACAATGAAAAAATGGAAGTAGAAAAACAAATTCCCAAATTTCCCCAAAGAGGTAAATATCAAAATAGTCTGCAGAACAAGCAGTCACAATACCTAGGAAAGGATGAAGAACAAAAGCTTAGAACAACAAGAATAGCATACAGTAATTGAATAATAATAATAATGATGATAATAATAACACCACCAAAGAAACCAAACTGGCCTATAAGAAAGACCAAATGAAAATAGAAAAGAGACATGGCAAGGCAAAGTATTACATGGCCAGCACACAAAAAAATTAGCAGGCAAAGCAGATAACAAGGAGACCTGGTAATGGCTGAGAGCAAAAAAATTGAAGAAAGAGACAGAGGGGCTAATTCTGGCTGCACAAGACCAAGCCTTAAGAACAAATGCATAAAAGCCAGAACTGAGAAGACAGCAACAGACAGCAAATGCTGCCTCTGCAAAGAAGCTGAAGAAAGAGTGGACCACCTAGTTAGCTGCTGCAAGAAGATAGCACAGACTGACTACAAACTATGGCAAAGTAGCAACAATGGTGCATTGGAATATCTGCAAGAAATACCATTTGCCCGCAAGCAAGAACTGGTGGGACCACAAAACAGACAAAGTAATAGAAAATGAAGATGCTAAAGTGCTCTGGGATGGTAGAATTCAAACAGACAAGCACCTGCCACACAACACCCCAGACTTAACAATTGTTGATAAGAAAGACAAAAAAGTCTGGATAGTGGACATTGCAATACCTGGAGATAGCAGAATAGAAGAGAAAGAACTGGGGAGAAAAAATAACAAAATATTAAAAGACCTGAAAATAGAAGTAGAATGACTTTGGCAAAGGAAAGCAAAGATAGTAGTAATATCAGTAGCAATAGTAATAGGCACCTTAGGTACAATTCCAAAACATCTGGAGCACCACTTGAAGACCATCGGCATTGACAAAATCACCATCGGTCAATTGCAAAAGGCAGCTTTACTTGGAACAGCTTATATCCTGTGACAATTCCTTTAACACCATCAAACAACCACATCTGCCTATCCCAGGTCCTTGGAAAAGACTCGATAGGTGGATAAAAATACCAAATCCAGTCTAAACATCTGTCTGACTGTGTGACCAACCATAATAATAAATTAAATTTGTATATTGCCTGACTCTCAATGACTCTGGGAAGTTCATAAGTAATAAAAATTAAAAAATAACAATAAAAATACAATAATGATCAAGAGTAAAAGAATCAAAGATGACAAAGATGGCAAAAACAGGACAACACCCCAAAGTGAGCTTCAATCTCCCTTGCCAAAAGCCTGAGCAAATGAATGCTGACTTCTCTTCCAGCAAAAAGAGAAAAAGAAAGATATCTCAGTAATTTCAACAAATGGAGGAACATTAGAAGAAATAAAAACAAGATTTGTTTAAAATCAGGAAAATTTACAACCAAGTTAGGAAAATTCAAGAATAAGCATGTAGGAGATCTAATAAAAGCAAATGAGGTCAAAGGAAGACAGAAAGACTGTACTGGAGCCCTTTACAAGTAGGATTATAGAATGAAAAAAAAAATATTTGCACAGGCAAATTATATTAAAGAATCAGCCCCATTAGAAAATAAGGTATGAAAAGGAAGAGACCACTTATCAAATAGAAAAGCACCAGGAACAGATAAAAAACTTCTACTGAACTGTTTAAAGCTGCAGGAGAAAAGGCATAATGGAATGGAGCAGTGTTTCTCAACCAGGGCAACTTTAAGGCATGTGGACTTCTACCTAGCTGTGGAATTGTGGTAGTTGAAATCCACATGCCTTAAATTTGCCTAGGTTGAGAAACACTGGAATAGAGGAATAATAGAAAGAGCAAGACATTTTTTTTAAAGAAACTTTATTAATTTTCAATAAAGAATAAAATATAAGGAAACAGACAAAACAAAGAGAAAGAAAAGTTCAAGAAAAAAAAGAAATAAAGTTAAAAGTGCAGAAAAGAAAAAAAGAAAAGAAGAGAAAGAAAGAAAGAAAGAAAGAAAGAAAGAAAGAAAGAAAGAAAGAAAGAAAGAATAGGTGACTTCCGACTTTCTTTGTTGCAGATACAAATATAGAATACATACATCTTTTACTCTAAAAATATAACTGATACAAAATACTTCTTTAATCCTGAAATCTAAGAATTATCAAAACCCCAAGTCAACATGGCATTTTACAATCCCAAGCAAAAAAATAAAAATAAAAGCAATTTCCAAACAGAAGCAAGAGTAACCCCCCCTTTTTAAATTTCAATACACTATGTCACCATCTCCACTACTACCATTACTGCCCAGTCCTAAATATCTCTGTGTTTTTATCATCTATGTGCATATAAAAATCTCACTAGTATTATCATATGCCATCATCCCTTCACAAAGATAATAGAAAGCACTTTCATATCACTCATATTTCCCAACATTCCCTTGTATAGTCCTAGTAACTTCTCCATTCAGTCCTAATCAACAAGAATCCTCTCTGATAACTATCAGTTATCAGAGCCACAACTTATATTCATTTTTACTACTATTAAGCAACAATAATCTTAATAATATCATCATGGCAAACCACTTCTGAAACACCTTGCCTTGAAAACTGCAAGGACTCATCCAAGCAGTCACTGCAGAGTCGGTAACGACTGAGCGCAGATTAAAAAAAAAAAAAAACAGTTCTGGTCCCAAAAAATTACCATTAATCTATCAGAAACCATAGCCTATGTTTTAACCATAATCAAACAGATTTACTTTATACACTTTCTGTTTACTTTTAAGAGGTTCATTCCTTAGTCCTAACAGATACTACTACACATATTGAGTCTTTATTATTTTCTCCTTGTCTTCTTCTTTCAGGAGCAACTTCAATACATTCTCTTTATCTTTTAGTAGTTTAAGACCTTCTTGTTGTAGATCCAAAATAGTGTTACCATTAGACTGATCCAAGTACTGTTTACTTTTAGAGAGTTCATTCTTAAAACCTAGCAAAGAGTGCCCCACAAGTTGAATCTTTATTATTTTCTCCTTGTCTTCTTTCTTCAGGAACCATTTCAATAAGTTGTCTTTGTCTCTCAGTGATTTAAAACATTCTTTTTATAAATCCAAAATGATATCATTGTTAGGCTGATCCAAAGTAACTGTAAGTCCAAAATAAGATTCTTTTTCTTTAAGATCCAGTAAGATATCCCTCTCTCTTCCTTCTTCCATATCTTTATTATCCATATTATTCTCCTAAACATTCAACTTGTATTCAACTTGCCTCACATCAATAGCAGGCTCATTTAGCAGTTTCTTGTTCAAATTATCAAATTTATCCTCCAGTGACTGAATTATTTTTTCTGAAAAGTTTTGAAACATATTCTTGAAACACTCATCCCTGCTGTTTGCTCTCTTAATAGCCATGGTCAATAGTGCTCTCTAGTGTCAAAAATACAAATTACATTCTATCCAATGTAAATAGTGAAAGGAAAAAAGTCTCTTTATCTTGTTTAAAATTCCTCTCCAATCAGGGCCAACTAAGTAAGAAAACAAAGCAGAGTTCACACAGTTCCCATATCCACATTCCAATATCAAAAACCCAAGCACAGATTCGCCAAAAAAAAATAAATAAATAAAAAGAATTCCTTTTGTGTTATTACTTAAAAATTAATAAAAAGTCCAAGCCTTTGCCTTTTTCGCTGAATATACAAAACTATTTATCCCAATAAAAAAAGAAAGTAAATCTTTCCACAAAGCACCTATAGTAGTCAAAAGGAAAAAATACACTGTAACTAAAGAAAGCCTCTCTTTCTAAAAAACAACAAAAAAGGTGATTTTGGAAATGAGAAGGTCAGCGCAAGTGTCCATTTTTCCCCCCAGCTTCTTCGCAGCTTGGAACTGCCTCCCAGCTGATCACTCACCAGTGGATCCTGAAAGTCTCCGTTTCGAGGTCTTCTGGCTGTGAAAGGCTGTCTGAAGGTCATATGGGACAATTTCAGGGATTCTCCTCAGATCTGGAGAATTCTTCAGGCTCCAGGAAGCCTGCCTGAGCCTAAAAAAGTTTATGAAGATGACTCTCCGCTTGAAAAGTAGAGCCTAGTGCACAGCCATTACTCACCGGAAGTCCCACTAGAGTACAGCAAGAACTTTTTGTTCATCATATTAATATAATGGAATCTATAATGGTTGATGGGTGTGCAAAATAGCTGATTATTCTTCTGAGGAACCCTCACAATGAACCAAAGCTACTGTAAGAACTGACTCTGGAAAAAACAGAATGGTTCAGAATAGGAAAGGTTGTATACTGTGCTTTTGTTTAACTTACTCAATGAAAATAGTACAAGAATGGCAGAGATAGATGACAGCTGACTATAGTCAAAATATAAGGCAAAGACACTATTGTACCTTCCTACAATAACTCATGCCCTCATCTCTATTTGTCTAGAGTACTGTTACCTGCTCTACGTGGGGCTATCTTTAAAAACCAACTTCAGTTGGTACAAAATGCAGCGGTCTGGATGCTTGCAGTCAGTCACTGTAGCAAGCATATGTGACACCTGTATTAATGGCCCTTTTGGGTTCCTTGTTGGTTTCCAGATGCAATATAAAGTGCTGGAGGTAACCTATAAAGGCCACTAAAGATTGATTATAGGTTGTGTTGGGAGAGGCAGATTATCGGTCCCCATTTTTGGGAAGTCAAGGGGTCAATGTTTGGAGGTGTTGCTTTTTGGTGGCAGTGCCAACCCTTTGGAATGGTTAGCTGAAGGGCTTCTTCCAGCATGTGGGCCCTGATGCTAGGTGGATGGGATTACAACTATTATGCTTTTGTTTTAATTTATTGTTATTTTGCTGTGTTGTTTCATTTATAAGCTGTCATGTATAAATTCAGATTGTGGCAGGGTAAACAGCAAATAAATAAATAACAGAAAGTAAGTAAGTAAGTAAATAAATAAATAAATAAATAAATGATCAGATTATGTCCTTTTTTAGCTAAAAGTAAAGGCTTAGAAGAATTTACTATGAAAATAAAACAGTAAAGTAAAATTATGGATTATTACTACATATTAAGAAGAGAAAGATAATATCAGTCTGCATGATTACTGAACTTATAGATGATGATACAGAAGTGAAGGTAGTAGAGTTTTGTCTTCTTGGGCTCAAAAAGAGACAAAGATGAACAATGTGCTGGAACAGTAAAGAGATGAATGCTAGGGAGGAAGATGATGACAAACTTATCACGAAGGACAAGGAAATTTCAGTGACAACAAAAATCATAATAGTTAAAGGCCTTTCAGGTGGCAATTTACAGTTTTGAAACCTGGACACAGAAAGATTAAGAGAAAGAAGAGAGATGCCTTCAGATTATGGATTTGGATATGGTTACTACAGGTATTATGGGCTGTCGGAAGAACCAGTTACTCCTTGGCCAAATATTGACTGGTTGCTTACTTGAGATGATGCTCAGCAAGCAGAAACTCAAATGTTTTAGGCATATGCCTTCTCTGTCACTTCCCTTAAATTCTGTTTGGCCCCAATCCCACTGTCCTTTAGAAAAGCTTTAAAAACTAGGCTTTTCAAACAGGCCAGAGACAGGAGTGATTTGTGATTCTGCTTGATTGATGATAGGTGGGTGGAAAGTTCTTGTTTGTGTATTTGTCCAATGGATTGATATTTCTGTATTTGTGGGTTGTTGTTTTAAATTTTGCATGCTGCTTTAAGTCTCTTTTGAATTGACACCCTTATCAAATGATAATCACATTATGATTAAAATGATAAATTATATGCTACAAGTGAATGAAGGACTAGGAAAAAGAAACTTTATGCCAGCAAAGCTATGGGAAATACAAAAAAAGCAAGAAAAAGGGCAAGAAACAGAGAATATCCGTGGAAAAAAAACACAAGCTATTCCCTGAGACAGGTCAAGATAGGAAAGTAAGAAATTAAATTAGAAATTGTCATGGTTCCACTAATTTCCTGGGCCCCGTCAATCTTTATCATAGCCTAGCACTGTTCTGTCTCCTTGTCCTGCCTGCAGCACATCAAAATCCAAGCCTAAAATCTCTGTGGACCTCGTTTCACACATATTGTCACATTGTTGTGCTAGCTCTTCGAAAGTGAATGGATCCTGCTCATTATCCATTACATCAAAATCCAAGCCTAATATCTCTGTGGACCTTGTTTCATACATATTGTCACATTGTTGTGCTAGCTGTTAGAAAGTGAATGGATCCTGCTCATTATCCATTGTTTATCAGAATTTGATGATATCCAGATATTTATTATCCTTTCATCTTGTTTATAAATGTCTCAATGGGACAATCATGGAACAATTGCTCTGTATTTCTAGACAATATATTGATTTTTTAAAATTAAAATTTAATTTAATTTAAATTTTAAATTAAAATTAGTATATAACGTTATTACTTTTTATTATTCCTTATTTCCTGATGCTATGCAAACACACTGAGAGTTTTTTGCACTGAAGTCAAATTCCTTGTATGTCTCATACTTGGCCAATAAAGCTATTCTATTCTATTCTATTCTATTCTATTCTATTCTATTCTATTCTATTCTATTCTATTCTATTCTATTCTATTCTATTCTATTCTATTCTATTCTATTCTATTCACTGGGTATGAATATGAAAGAATCTTTAGCAACACATTTCTAACAAGCTATTACTCTAATTCACCCTACAAAGTAGTATTTTAAAATTCTATATGGTACAGTTAATTAAAAACTTGAACCTTTTTATAAGATTCTAAATATTACAGTATGGCCTAACATGTGTCACAGCTGTCCTTTCCTGCATAATTTAGTAGAAACCCAAGGTGAGTAGTATAAAGTTAATAGTGCATACTAGGTGTAGACCATCTAGTAGGACAACTACACAAAACAAAGCATTAAAATAATACTAGGAATTAATGAGCCAAAGTTATTGGTTAAAAGTTTATTTGGTCTGAATTTTTTAGGCAGATTTACCATTTCAAATCTATATGTAAACCAGAACTCTTGCCTGGACACTTGCAATTTTTAGAATTTTGCTGTGCAGTTTGCCAGTGCACAAAAAGTATGTATTAAATTATGAACACTAAAATTAATATACTTGGGGGAAAGTACAAAAGTACATATTGCTATATGTACCCAAATGTGTATAAATAAAAGTGTTTTTGACTATTTGTGTCATTTTGAGGGGCAGGGGAGAGCAGATGTGGAAATAGGCTGAAATGAACTTATCCGTCAAGAAAATGAGAAACAGCAAAACCAAAAGTGACATAGCCATCCATCCTTATTTATTAAATAACAAGGTGTCCTTGTAAAACAATGAGATGCTCAAGGTGTTTTGATAACAATCTTTCTCAGAGACTCAAGAATATTTTTCTGCTATCTTGGCAACATCTATATCAAAATACAAAAAGGAGACAGGTTACAATCTTATAACATCTTTTTTCCCAAAACTAGTTTGAGGTTTCACTTATTTTAATTTTTTTCCTTGCACAGGGGGCTGCGTCCTTTATCTTTTTTCCTTGCAAGGCCATGATGCCATCTGCAGGGAATGAATATGAACACAGACTATTGAAATCCAGTGTCATGCATTTAACATGAAGTAGTGTAACATTACAGGGCCCACATTAGGATGCTGGAATATTATAGGATGCAACTATATATTTGGGCTTTATTTTTTGCCTTTATAATTTAAAAATAAAAGATAAGGTTTAGTTTGGATTCTAAAAGGATCTAAACCATTTTATAAAAATAGCATTTTCTTTAATAGTAAGATTCCATTCAAATTATGAGGAAATCTTAGGAAGCTCAGTCTGTTTAATTGCCTGGCATAAAGTTGCTTGAAATGCACAGTTTTTCTTTCAATAATAGCTGTGGGATGCAATTAAACTGTCTTCTTTGCAGTAGTTACAATGATCTCCAACAGAGCAAAGCTTTTTTTTCCCTCTGGGCAACATATTTGAAAAATCTGAAAATATAACAGAGAAAAATTGTTGTGGCAACCGGATGAAATAAGATTGAACCCTTGCTTTACCCGTCCTTAATGATAAGTGGTAGACTGGAGTTAAGGAACAATGCTGTGTTAGCTTTACTAACAGACTGCTTTAGTGAAACATTTTTTGCAATGTTTATATACTGTATATTCCCACTGTAAGACTCAGACTACTGTTATAATGATAGAATTGGATGAGACCATTTGGGCCATCATGTCCAAGAATATTTTCAGTGCAAGAATTCAAGTTAGAGCATCCCCGATAAACGACTGTCCAATCTTCCCTTGAACACATCCAATGAAGGGGACTCCTCACATCTTTTGATACTTGGTTTCACTGTTGAACTATTCTTGCCAAATCTGCCATTGTGAAAATCAAATCCATTATTTATGTGCTGCACACTGGGACGAACAAGATCTTGGTCTTCCTTTTAAGTATTTAGAATGCATTTTTATGTATCACCTTAATTATCTTTTCTCAAGACCAAAATACCCAATCTCTTCAATCTGTCCTCATACAACTTTGTTTTCAGTCCCTTGATATCTCTTTCACTTTTCTTCTAAGAATCTCAGAACACAGTATGTGGGATTACCAAGTTGTCTTTAATATAAGCAGTTGATATTGTGGCAGTTTGACTTCATGTGCCAGATGTGCATCTTGTCCAAACATTTACATCTTCATTACATATACACATACATATCACACAAATCATCATATCACAAATCAAATCAGGGTGGCTGATTTGTATCGTGAGTAGGAAATTGTAGAAGGTTTGGCAGACTTTTACAGAGGGCAAAGGGTGGGGCAAGTATAAGTATATACACGGGCAGTTTCCTATGCATCACATATAGTTAAAGTGAGATTCTGGCATTAAATTAAACCCAGTGGAATCTATTATATTCAATTACCTAGTGTACCTTGTTGGCTTTTGGATAAGAGATTCTATGCCTATCCTTATCATACTTGAAAAAAAATATTCAGGGGAAATGTTATGTATACAAAGCTTGCTAGTTTTATTAGAAAATGCTACCAAATCCTTAGGCAATTGGAAAATTTGTTTACCCTCTCCCATAAAGTGCTATCTGGAAACCCCCTCCCATAAGCTATATGCTGGGGGGTGGGGGTGGAGACTTGGGAACCTATAAATAACACTTATTTAAAGCCCAAAATGTACAGTCCATGTATTATCCTGCACTTAAAAAAAATCAAAGTTCCAAAGGCTTAGCACTAAAATTGCTGTATAAAATTGTCTGAAATTCTGCACGATACTCTCCCAGAGCAGTGCTATTGTGCTTGCCAAAGGCATTTTATAACTATATTAACATGTAATAAAATCACAGGCATTTCTGACTTTCCCATGATAGCTTTACATTTCCAAATCCTTTAGAATCCCAAACTGATTCTAAATCTCATACGTGGCATCTGAAAGAGCTCAAGTCAAATCAGGATATTTTTGAACTGCCAAATTGGGATACAATATAAATCTTGTGGTTAGTGAACTTGTCTATCTTCCCATGTGTAAAGAAGGTTAAGAAGTAGCTATATACACGTCCTGCACATAATATTTCATGTTGAGTGTCCCTCCTCCAACACGTTCATTCTCTGTATGCTACATTCCAAGCACACTGAGAAAAGATTTGCAATAATAGGAGGGTTTTTTTTCATAGGTTGTACCATGATTTTTTTTCTCTCAAAGCACAGATTGCAGTAGATTTTTAAAAAGATTTTTACCATGTATGGTACCATTTTGTTATCTCTGAAACTGCAATGATCTACTGACCTCTAGTTGAGAAAAGCAAGAATACTATTTAACTCAGAGATTTTTTTCCCCCCTAAAATATATTTTTCTCCAGCATATTTCAGTTTCAGTGATTTCCACTCCGTGCAGGTATAAAAACAGCATTCATGTATATTTCCTTTTCAAACTACTTTAAAATGAATGAGAAAAACAACATTCTAAAGGTAAAGTTTTGCAGCTTCACTGGGCTGTATTCCCAGCGGGCTGAGTGTCAATTTAAACTTGGATACCTGGCATTTTGAAACAGCAGGAGCTACTGGTCTTATTTTTACATTGTTTCCATTGGAAAGTAGGCAACCAGAGTTGACCCAAAACAGTATCTTTAGTTCTTTGATGTTTTTCAATATTGTTAAACAATATTTTTGAATATTTTCCGCTATCCCTTCCATGGCTTTGGATGAATAGCTAAGGATGTTGATTCTGAGACCAGTTATGGTTCTATTGTGCTATGATGATGCTGATCATGGATTTAGTATTTATTATTAATGTTGTATAATTTGGATAAATGTGGTTTATTCCAACACATTCTATGTACTAACTACCTTTGTCCCAGATAAAATTGTTAATCCAAGCTGACATTCCAGTTCATATCAGACCTGATTCACACACTCTTGCAAAAAATCATTCCAATCACAAATGGTACAGAAATCTGATTTTTGCAGACTCCAAAAAATGTAAAGGACAAGCAAGTGTATTCTTTTTTTCTCCTCCTTTTACTATTGCTCACAATACTTCTGTTTATAGTTTTACTAAAGCGTTTATATATATATATACACACACATGAACGCACACACACACACACACATGCATATATATGCATACACACCCACAGACATACATACACACATGCATGCATTCACACACACACCCTGTTATATCTCCCTCCCTCCATAATCACTACCCCACACTGCCTCTCTTTGGAGAATGAATGCTTCCTTCAGCTAAAAGCTGCACTGACCTTTGGGGCCATGCAAAGGTTCCCATTACACACCTGAACAGGGCCACATTTTACTTTTACTTTTACTTTTTTTCCTTTCCCTTTTATTTTCATTATTTTCTTTATTTTCAAGATTTTTTTTCTTTTTGGTAATAATAAATCCCAGCCTCTGAATATGCTGCAGGTTTTTTTTCTTTTATTAAAGTTTGCTTCTAAAGCTTTGATCTAAATTAAAACATTATGTGGTATCTCTAGTTATCTAAGGGGATTGAGGTATCATCTCTCCAACTGTAAACCTGCTTGCTTGGCCATTAAGATATCCAGAGCAGGTCCTTTTGAAATGCCCCTGTTTCCAGAGACTCATGTATTTGGCACATAGGACAGAGCTTTCTGGGTTCTTTCAAGTAGGGAAGAGAGTCCCTTGGGGGTTGTCTTTAGTCCTAACTCTCTCTGCCTTTAAAAAATCTGTAAGAGTGGTTAATGATTTAAGTTTAATTTTCTGATTTTATTTTTTCTACACTGTCAGGAAGTCATAGTCCAGATGGAACCTTGTTAAACAGACTGGTTCCAGGTCAGCAAAGGAGTAAAGCATGGCTATATAGTTTCTCCTTATTTATTCAAACTACATGCTGAATAGTGCAAACAATGGTATTCCTTGTGACATTCTGTAGAAGCTAAATTTAAATTTGATGAAGAAGGATAGAAAGAGCATTGATGCTTTTGAACTTTGAATACTCCTGAGAATACCAGGGACAATAGATCATTGAACAAATCAATCCAGAGTTCTTGCTTGAGGCACAAATGACCAGGCTTAAATTATCCTTCTTTGGACACATTATGTGAATGCCTAGTTCTCTGAAGAAGACTCTAATGCTGGGAGAAGTAGAAGGAAAAATGAGGAAGAACTCAATGATAGCAGTAATGGGTGTATTTTTGGAAGACCTGAAGGTCCAGGTTAGGGGCAAAAATTTATTTCTGCAGTCACTGAAGGTTTTTCCAGTTTAGCTCTGCATGCCTAATTACTTTGCTTGCAGCCTGAGTATAATTGTTGACAAGGCTTGCACATGCACATAGAGACAATATTGGAACTCTTCAAACAGCCATGCTGAGCAATCAAGGGATGTCATAAAACTTTGTGAAACACCCCTTTGAAGTCAAGGAGTTGCTAAAAAAAATCAGCCTGATACCATGGCTGCTCCAGCTGACAGCTACTAGGGGAGAATGGTATGACTCTCTAGCAGTGATGTTATTAAATGAAAAAGTGCCCACCATGACAGTAGAAGGAGAGTTTTGTTCAGAAACAGTTGTACGGATGTGAACAAAGAAGTGTACAGCCCTGAAGCAAGTACAAGAATCTTCAAGTTAAGCCTATGGCTCAGAATTTGTACAAAATAACATAACCAAAGAAAGCTAATATATACTTCTGCTATTGTCTCGTTTTGATATAGTTAGAAAAGTGAAACAAATTATTTCAAATATATATGGAAAACTCCTTCAAAATTCACATGGCCAGCCTGACACCCCCCCCCAACACACACATCCAGTGTCAATGTATTGCAAGTACCTCCAAGTTGGTAGATGTGGCACCCCACAGTACATTGCCTTGCAAGATAGTATCCAGATAAGAGATCCTACCTTGTACACCATAGCTCTAGCATGTTTGGGGTAGCCAGGGCTTAGGTTCAGTATGCTTGTGGCATACTGTGATAGAATGGAATGATGAAGGCCAAGCTCAGGGAGATAAGCATTTTCTTAGTTCACCGCAAGAGCATGGGAACTACAAGAGGATGAGGCTGGCACCTCCCTGAGGAATTCACGGTGTTGTGGCTGGCTTGCTTGGGAGCTGGAGTTTCAGTCTGGGAAGATTCTTGCTAGAGGTTGTAGCTAATAAACATAGCTGAACTGATTTTGCATTGTCTCTTGGAGTTCTTTGGGCTAAACCTGACACATACTGACCCAAACATGCCAGACGTAGAAGTCAGTATTCACTAGACCATATGATGATAACAATAATATATGCAACTTGGAATGTAAGAGGAATATACTGAAGAATATGTATTAACAAATGAGATAAAAGAAACTAAGATAGAGAGCACATGTGTTTGGAACTAATGGAACAGGAAAGTATGTAAGAGATCTACAAGAAGGTGATTCTATATAGTACAGCCAAGAATACATGCATGGAAGTCTACATTTAATTATGAATGAGTGTGCTAAAATGAGGTAGTCTGTGACAAGGAATATTCTGTAATTAGTATGAATGAGTGGCAATAAAGGAATGTAGAGCTGATCTCATGAAAAGAAGGAATAAACTGTTAAGATGGGGCTTGTAGAATAAATTACACAGTCCTGTGAAAGAGGGAAGCATGAAAAACAAACTCAAAATATCACTTCTTTGATTTTTATTTAGTACAGGGATTTGTGACCTTGGATAGGAAAAAAATCACAACTTTATTTTCACTAACCTCTAACTGAAACTTAGCTTTTTATTCAGTAATGTATATGGACAAGTTAATGGCCTCTAGATTCCAAGAATGTTCGTTAACTTCAATAAATATCTATTATGGAATTGAAATTATACCTAAAAATATTATATCCCCAACAAGTATTGTCTTGTTATTGAATTAATGGATTAATAAAGAAGCACATATATTGTACATTTGTAATTTTTAAATATTTTGATAACTGAATTTGACAATAATTGATTTCCTTTGTAATACAGTCTGTAACTATGTATTTTATTATATGCATTTAAATACATTTTCCTGAGAAAGACTCTCAAGAAGGTCTGTGGCACAGAAAGGTTAAGAACCCCTAATTTAGTATAAGAAGAGATAGAGAGAAACTTGGCCAGGCTTTCAAGATTCAGTTATTCTACTTTACTACAATAAATAGAATTCCTGGAATCCCTGTGGTGCCTGTTTCTTGACCTTGAGCAGCTGAAAATGAGTGTGGTTGAGGCGATGCTATTTTTTAAATAGATCCTTTGAATTATATTTTTAAAATAATGCTACATTCTTTTAGATATACTGATATAGTGTAGAACAAAGCACCTGCTTCTTACATTATTTTTATTTACAAAAATTCCTCAGGGTCTCACAACCATATAAGCATTTTTTCAGTAGAAGAATGAAGGGGACATCCCAGTTCACTACCTTATTTGGAATGTGCCCAGGTGTTCACAAAAAGGGCAAAGATATTGTGTACATTAAAGGAAGAGACATCACACTGACAAGAAAAGTACATATTGTCAAGGCCATGGTTTTCCTAGTTATTGGACATGGCTATGAAAGCTGGATCATCAGAAAGACTAAAT
This sequence comes from Python bivittatus, assembly GCF_059951505.1. Lineage (NCBI taxonomy): Eukaryota > Metazoa > Chordata > Lepidosauria > Squamata > Pythonidae > Python > Python bivittatus. The sequence goes on from NW_028277112.1 coordinate 8,759,641, forward strand.
GAAGAAAAATTGATGTCTATGAATAGTGGTGCTGAGGAAAATTGTTGAAAATACCTTGGACTACAAGAAGAACAAATAATTCAGTACTAGATGAAATAAAACTAGACTGTTCACTGGAAGCACTAAAAATGAAGCTTAATATTTTGGAAACAAATGTGAAGGCAAGAATCACTGAAGAAGAACCTGATACTTGGAAAAATGGAAAGCAATAAAAAAAGAAGCTGATAGAAGGCAAAGTGGCCAGATATTATAACTGAAGATAGAAGCCTAAACATATAAGGACTCAAACAAGTAGTTACTGACAGACAGTTATGATGAAATGATGCCCACTGGATCACAAAGAGCTGAAAGCAACTAAACCATTAAACAAAAATTGAAGGTTTGGACAGAACTTTAGAGAACTAGGGGAAGAAGTAGGGAACATCCTCCCTAGTTTGTCATCTGGCAAATTTTGTGATGAGCCATCTGGGTCACAGACATTTTATGAAAGCACGAACAACACGTATCCATTAGCTCAAAAATACCAGGGACTTCTGATATAAGATGCTGGGACTAAAGTATATGGTGAATTGTTTTTTAATTGCTTTTAATGCTTGAATTATGTTGATTGTTTAGTTTGTGATTTAATTGTGCATGCCACCCAGAGTCACATGCAAGTGAGATGGGCGGTGATATAAATTCAGTAAGTAAATAATAAATAATAAAATAAAAATTATTCCGTACCATAGTACATTCTTTCAGAAGTTGTGTGAATAGTTTGAGAAATTCTGTTTCAAAACATTGTATACATTTTTATTTCCTTCTGTATATATGTTTATGTTCTAACTACTAATTTATCACATCTGAAAGTGAATTTTAATAGAAGTTTTTCATCTTAGCAGTTTTTATTATTATACATTTAAATGTTATGTTTGCTCTTTAACTTATTTAAATTTGACACTTTACACATATTAATATTAAAGTATCAGTAAATGTCAGTATATTTATATTACTTTTTTTTTTTTTTTACTTTGCATTGACCTTTAGCCAAGGAACATGAACATCCCACACAACATACATTAACCTGCAGCTTACTACCTTGGAGACTGTTGGGGTTGAAGCTATCAATGACTATATTCCAAATATCAATCACCTCATTACCTTATCTTTTTTTTGCTTTTCATCCTGATATATGGTCCAGTGTTCTCCGTCATTGCTATAGGCAAGTTTATAGGAGCCCACAAACTGAACATGACCAAAATCTTTAGCTCCTTGAGTAATAATGCCAGTGATTTTTGTAGGAACAAGAAGATCAATCTATAAATAAAAACAAAATAAAACATAGGTTAGAATACTATGAGTTCTCAGACTTATTTTTTTTAAAAACTTAAAATGTATCGCTTTCTTTATCTGATTATGAAAGATCTGATTGATAGAAGTAAAGGACATTCATTAATAACTTCAGTTAATGGGATGAATATATTTTCTTTCACTAATCAATTTCTCCCCAAACCTTATTACTTTTAGTCACTGAAGAGGAAATGCTTGCAAAAATTTTGAATTAAAGAGCTTGGATAAAATTTTAAAATAAAACAAGTAAAAATTCACCTTTACCTCTATTTCTGGATATGAAATGGAAAAAAACAAACTTCAGATTGCATTTTCAATTTATTTCCCTTCAGTGACTGTGTGTATTTTTGCCATGCTTTCTTCTACATATTTTTATAATATTTTTGTAATCCATTATTACAAAATGATTAGTATTTTAAATATTAATTAATTAATATTAGTGCAAGATTTTGCGATGAAGGCTGGTGATTTAAAACCACCTCTCCCAGAAGACCTTTGTGTCTTCACATTCTGGTCTACCTATTGCTTTGTCTAGTAGCTTGGCAGTTCATACTGGTATGATGCATATTGCAGGGGGAGCCTCACCTGGAATATACCCCTTTCAACCTGGAGTGTGCAAAATATGGGGCTCTTGTATCATGAATTGTTTTTCTAGTGATTAAAATAGAAATAGTGAAATAGTTCCTATAGCACTACTTCTTGACTGTGCAACTAGTTGTTTTATTGTTTATTTTGGAGATAGATCAATCTCGCAAAACATAAAAAAGCAACATTTATTTTCAAAAAGGAAAAAAAAATAAACTGTAATAGCTCTTTTAACTTTAGACATTAAAAGACCAACATTCCGTTTTGAAGAAGATCGATACAGAGCTATTCAAAGTCACAGGAAAAAAGCAGTTTTAAACAGATTTTTTTAAAACAAAATGTTCCAAGTGGACCAAAATATGGTGCAGACCTGCTACACATAAAAGAGAACATGGTATAAATAGATTGCAATAGTATTTCAATTTATTATTCAAAATCATAATTGTTAAAGAAAATTTATTCATTATTATGCATAACCTGAAATATTCATACAAGGTTGAAATACACACAATTACTGAGCTTATATGGAGAAATAAAAGACAGGAGACTTATCTACCACAGAGAAACAAACATCAATTTTTAAGTAAATTAATTTCTAAACTTGTTACTTATTTCTTCAGAATTAGTATGTGAAGTTTCTGTTCCTCTTTTTCAGTTTACATGGTCTTTTTTTTTTAAATAGAAATTCTGAATACCAAATTCTGAGTCTCTGTTAGTCCCCTCTTCTCCCAGCAACTTCTACCTTGATTTTAAAAAGACAAAAAAGTGTTTATCCCCCAAATAGAGAAAGGAGCTAGGATATTCAGTCTCTATCCATGTGGCAGAGAGCTGTCTCTCATAAAAATGTATACTGGAAAAGTATGTCTGCAAGCTTGCAGTTTGTCAAGCAGATTGATATTCTTAACAGATTTGATTGTCAAGAGATTGTGAAGCAAAACTGCAGAATATTTTCCCATTCTTGAGTACAGATCTAGCAACTGTGATCATTACCAATTCTATCAGGACATCAGGAAAAAGAAAAAAGATAATGTGTTTCTTCGTATGCTCTACAGCTTTAATGATAGGTTGATTCAATTTAAATTACTTCATACATATTCAATCCTCAATAATTAGTACTGTTTATAAACTGCTAAAACGATAGTAAAACAATCTGGGTTTTAACTCTTCATGTTTGAGTCCTTTGTAAGTAAAATCAACTAATATATCCTCATGCAAAGTGCACTATAATTATTTTCAATTTTCAAAGTAATTGTTTGTTTTAGAATTAAACTTCTTCATTTTATGTAGTGTAGGTGCTCAGTTTATAATTATTATAAGCAAGCAAGCAAATGTATATGTGTTTACTTACTGACTTAGTCTTACAATTCACTTAATCGTAAATGTTTCTAAGCAGCATATGCTGAGGAATAATATTCTTAGATATAATCAGTCCCTACTTCAGGGTGGAAACCTCTCTATCAACTCCAAAGTCTTCCTGAAAAACTAGTTTTAGTGGTCTTCCTGATTACCAGCAGTGTCAACACTGAACTGAGCTCAATTAGAGGACTATGCTAAAAAAGAGTAGTAGTGATGGAGAAGGTATATTGTGGTCCCCAATGATAAAATCTCTTCAGATATGGATCTGAAGGGTGCCCTCCCTATTAGTTCTTACTGGATAAGCAGAACTGCTGGGAAAAGGTGGCCCCACAGAAACCCAGGTTCTGAGCCATGTAGGACTTGATGACAGCCCACACCTTGAATTACACCTGAAAGCAAATTGGCAACCAGGCAACTTTTTCAGTAGCCAAGGGGCTACCATTATGCACTCAAGCCCCTGCATTCTGGACCAACTATAGCTTCTGTGGGTCTTCTAGGGTTGTCTAGTGTAGAACAAATTGCAATAGTTGAATAGAAGAGTGAAGACATGAGTGACTCTGAGCCCAGTCTCTTGATCCAGGAATGATTGCAATTAACACACAAGCTGGAACTGTTGCCCTTACTTTGGCTAAAAGAGTGATACTGCAACACTGGAAGGATAAATGTATGGCCCCATCCACTCAGTGAATTGAAGACCTGATTTCACTTGCCACCTATGAGTGGATTGCCTATAGATGTAAACTTTGTACAGACAAGTATAATGAAATATGGGACTCATTTATACAAAATATAGTAGCTTAGGAAAAAAACTTGATAGTTATATAATTGTATTATAAATATATATATATGCATAATATTTACATTAAATAAATGTATATAGAATTGTAACTGTTGTAACTTGTTATACTTTATATTTTTTATTATTTTTTCGTAGTATTTTTCTACTTATTTTTTGAGCACTTGTGTAATTTTTTTTTCCTTTTGATGATGTATGCATCTTTCTGTTTTGTTCCTTTTTGTTTGTTTTTTTCATTCTTTTTTCTTTTTTTGTTATTATTAACAAAAACACAAGCTGGAAATGTGCAAAGCCCTCCTAGTCACAATTGCTACCTGCTTCCTGAACAGCAGAGTGCAACCCCATCCAGAACTGAAGATGGAGCATCACTGGTCTCCATTGGTTTCTGAACCTACAGTATATCTACTGCATCTTGCTAGAACTGAGCCCAAGTCTGTTCTTCCCATCACAGCTTCCAGTTACTGGGACAGGATCTCAACTGCATCTCTGGTTCTGCCCAAATGAGATATAGAAATGGAATAGTCAGATGGTACCTGACACTGTGCTGTGATCCTAGTAGCCCATGTAGATGTTAAATATAAGGTACACAAAGAAAAGCCTTAGAGTTTGTCCTGTCCTGACCACTATGACTGACTGAAACTATTCTTTCAGGAAGATGAGAACTAATGCAAAACTGTGCTCCCCTACTCCCTTCAAGAAGTCCATCTGAAAGTAACTGACAGGTCAGATAGGACCAAAGAGCCATTCTTCTCCTATCCTGGTCCCAGCACAACTCATTTACATGAGTGATTAATTTGGCCTTGGTGCCATACTTCAGCCTGAAACAGATCTACATTAATCCATCTCTTCATGGGGCCTCCTTAACTGCAGGTCCACCATTTTTGCAATAAACATCCCCAAAAGGGGAGGTTGGCAATCAGTTAATCAATATCCAAACACTGTACCTAAATGAAGTGATGGCTTCCTGAGGAAGGTACATACTGCATTTTTTAGAGATGGAAGATATCACCTATCCTGAAGATGCATTTACTATCACTTTGACCCAGTCACCTGTCAACTTCTACCAACTAAAAGGTCTGCACTGAGAAATTCTTTTTCTTTTATTTAAAAGATATATGACTCCTATACAGATCTTACTCTAATTTAATTTACACCCCTCCCCCCACTGCCCAACATATTTAAAACTTTTCTATAAGTGATCTTCTATTGCTTAGGATAGACAGAAACACAAAAAGAACAAAGGAGAAGGAAGAGGAGGAAACCAGAAAGCAAAAGGAAGAGATCTCAAAAGAGAGGCACACAGTCTTCCATTTCCTTCAGGATTTTTGTTATTGGCACGTGACACTCAAATTATTAACCTTGAAAGGATACGGCCGTTAAGCAGAGAAAAGTTACCCAGCCTGCTTTAGATAACACATGGGATTTATTCTTTTAAAAAGCTAAAGCAGCTGCTATTAGAATGCTGAAAGCTTTTCAATTTTTAAAATCCCTTAAATATTAATTAAGGGCTCCTTGTTCTGAATTTAAACAAGAAGCACTTTGAATGTCATGGCTTCATTAATGTCACTTATATTGCTATTAAATTTATCAGCAGAAAGTTTTCCCTATAATATTAGGTTGAAAAATATTGCTACATTAGAGGAATACCTTGATGAGGCAAATAAGTTTATTAGGCCAATGCAGAAGTCTAAAAAAGGAGGGAAACAATGATGAAAGGGAGGTTGGCCAAAGCTTTTAAGAGCTCCAGGAGAAAGAAATGGGGACGGAAGACTGATTTTTAAGTCATAGAATCTAGTTTATAGCAGAATAATCTAGCTATCGCTGGTAGGTTCATTAAGTGGCATTAACATTATGTTTCACTCTTGGTAGAAAATTGAAAAATTGAAATAAATTAAAATAAATATACAGGGGAAGGAAGTGATAAAGCTCTTAGGGCAGAGACCTGGGAATTAGGAGAAGATTACTGATGACTATATAATAGTGAACTGGATACATTCTTGGCCAAATCCATCCAAACATATCCAAAAAACGCAGGGACCCTTTTATCTTAAATTATTTAGAAGTAATCTTATTTAAGTAACTGATTATGAGTTTGGGTGTTTTGCTCTCAGTATAGAAAAAGTTATATAAGGTATGTCATAAATTATTTTTCTAGCTTAGAAATTAGTTTTAATGACTAATAAAATCCTCTTCACAATGTACAGAATGTAAATTGTTTCTCAACACTGGAAATTATTTTGCTGATAATATTTATGACTATCTCATAATATTTACAATTCTTTTAAAACGATTGCATTTTTTTCCTGTTGCTAATTGGCAATGCATTTTGTATATGGATGCTGGTCAAATCAGATGCTGCTTTTACCATTATACTACATAATTATTACACTATTGTAGGGGAGATGGGCGGGAGAGAAATCCAACAAATAAATAAATAAATAAATAAATAAATAAATAAATAAATAAAGTTTTATGTACAATAAATATTGTACAATGTACAATATGTATGTATGGATGGATGTATATGGGAAGTACTACTTCATCTGTTTAATGATTTGCTCCAGTTCCTGATATTAATCAACGTATGTTTTAATACACCTGTTTGGGATGTAGCAGACAAAAAAAAAAAAAAATGAACCCCAAGCTCATGACATCAAAAACATGCCTGAAAAATAATAATAAAAAAATCCCTTGACCCCCTTTCCCAAGCAAATGTATCTTTTTTTTTTCTTTATTGGTAGACTCCTGGAGATCTTTCATGCATTTCAGTACTCTCTACTAATTGTAATAATAGTAATCCAAAGAATACTATAGCCATTTTTTTAAAAAGGAGCAAGAAGATAGAAGTCGTAATTAGTAGTCAGGGGGAAAGGCACCTTTCTTGAACTTTTAGAGAAAAATAAAACTTTGCTACCTTTGCTACTTAAGTGATAACATCTTTTATGCATGTACAAACAGTGATATTCAGGAAAAGAATAATTAAACAGAGAGGGGAACAAATCCTCTTCCCTTTTTGGAGTAGTGGATGCTGAAATAGAGGTAATGAGAATAATGTTCATTATTTTCCCAGAGATCCTTTCTGTCTGTGAATGTGTGAAATTTGTATGTGTGAAATTTGTCCCTATGAATTTTAATTGTGTGTTTGCATTAACCTTTGTGAGATACTATGAATGCCTTTTTGACTGAAAACTGACACCAACCAAACTTGATCAAAAGTGTTTTTCATCCACCAAGATGGCTGACCCATTCGTTTTGGTTTCATTCTGTTTCTCTTTTTTTGAACCATATGTTATTATTTCATTCCTCTTTCATTTTGCCTTTCTTTTTGAAGCACATATAAAGCTGTGCACATGTGGCATGTATACAATTTTCTTAGTAGCTCATAGAATTTTGGATGCATTTTTATGAGAAGTTGTTACAAGAATCTTTGATGTAACATTATCTATGGAAGAAACACTGGAAAGAAAAGGAAGGAAAAAATTACAACAATGCCAAGTCATTGAGGTAAGATTTTACTTCAGTGAGTTTTGATAGAAAACAAAATAAACTCCATTTAAAGTTCCTTGGGGACAAAATTATATATATATCACAGCTATAAAATGATAGGAAGTGTTGGAATGGAAACAAGTAAGCTGCAGTGTTCAAATACTTTATCATAAATCTATTTTAACTCTATTCATAACTGCATAGGCTATGATTCATTCTGAAGTATACTACTGTTTACCTGGACTATATTCAATATTTAATGAAGTGCTGTTGTGTACTTTTTGATACCCAATCTGTTAGAATAGTTCATCCCTCAGGCTCTAGGGAACCATATATTATAGTACTGCTGCCTTGTTTAAGGATTAAAATATCATTGGTTTATATTAAATCTTTGCAAATGCGCATACATCACAATTGCCAAATAACTAATTCTTAGGGAGACATCTCCTTAACCTGCAGTACATATTTTCTCTAGATTTTAGCACAAGGCTAGCAATATAGCAATTCAATATCAAAAAGAAGCTCCTGAAAATATGAGCTGTGGAAACTTGGCTTCAGAAGGCTGTAAACCCATCTTTATTAGTGGCAGAAACAACCTATCATTAGGTGGATAAGGGTGGTAGATGCCAGGAGAAGACAGCAGTCACATTTCTCCAGATATCCTTTTCCATCCCCACTGCTGATTGCTTATGCTGGCATGGGTTAGATTAGATCAGTGTTTCTCAGCCTTGGCAACTTTAAGACGTGTGGACTTCAACCCCAGCATGCTGGCTGGGGAATTAGTTGAAGTCCACACATCTTAAAGTTGCCAGGATTGAGAAACACTGGATTAGATTATCTTCAAAGTCTCTTCCGACTCTAAGATTTTAACCTGTAAACTAGATAACCTTGAATTCCTGTATTTCCCAGAATCTTGGAAGATTGGGAACTATTGTTTGAAATTGCTCCATGGAAAAAGTAGCATAACAAGTATCTCGTTCAGCCAGCTATCATTCTTGTTGCCTTTATATTCTTGATGTATCAGGGGGAAAAAAAGCCAAAGAATAGAAAGAATACTCTAGAACATGCTGAGAAATTTGAAATGCTTCACATTTTCAACTTGTTTAAATCTAGTATCATAACGTCTACCAGACTAAAATAGAGTTGGCTTCTTTTAAGTTGATAATAAACACTTTACTAAGCATAAATACCGCTAATTATAAATATTCATATTTATAAAAGAAAAAAGTTTACTGAGGAAAGCAGTCATCACCATCATGGGGCATATTAAGCTAAAGCCAACCTAATTGTGATTTTGTTTTGGTTGGCTTCTTTAGGTTGGCTTTGTTGCTTGCCCATCTACCCATGTGTCCTTTGATGGAATGGGTGGAAGTGGGTGGGACAGCTTGGGATATTGGAACTTGGACTTTATTCTGAACTCTACCCACTGTAGAAACAGCATTGCTAAAAACGTTCTCTAAACTAATTTAGTGACTATGAAGAGATGCTGAAAATTTAGATGCAAAAGATCTCAAAAAGATGGTAGACTGAGAATAGTGTATCTCAGAATGAGCATTTCAAGTGAATTATATCTGCAGAACTACCAGGAAGTCAGATAGAATGAGACCTATCATTATGCAGAGTGAAGTGGCTGCCTAAGTCAGCAGATATTGGGGGTGGGGGGGAGGGGCAATAGGGTGTGGAAAGACAAATCTAGTTTTGTCTAGACTGTTGGTCTAGAAGTAATAATTAACTCTAATAGGTTTGGCTTTGGTGCATTAAATAGTGAGAAGATGCCATCCTTGCTTGCTTCAAGCTATCAAATGGCTTCAGTTAGCACCAACTATAGCTTTCAGAACTAAGTAGCTCTAGAAATAGCCACTGAGGCTTCTTTGAAGATCAGCAAAAACTTAAATATAAGCACGCAAGCAATGCAAAAGTGCCATTCAAAAGATAAGGAAATCTAACAACAACAAGATTAATTTAAACCATATTCATTTAAACCACTTAATTTATTTAAGGAGAACATTTCAGAAACACTTTACAAAATAGTTCACAAACTCTTGTAATGATAAATATATTAAATATTATGGTTGACATATGATGATTATGAAAATATTATAGCAAGACCTATGACCTCCGAAAAGGGAACCTGCTCAGTTTAGGGATGTGTTGGTTTTATCATAATGTGATGAGTCCCAGATGATCTGTAAATGCTATCACAGGAAAATCCTATTGCATCGGCTCAAGAGAAGCCCCAGGAAATGACATACTTTTATAAGCAGCAATAGGTCCTTATTCTCCTTTAGAAGAAGTTGGACTGTGTTATAATTTTCCCATTCTCTAGTCTTCCTGTGAGAGAACTGCAAAGGACTGACTATATTCCAAGTAATGGTGTGTGGAAATCTATTTAGACAGTGGCTTATCTATTATTCTTGATCTTTCAAAAAATGTGTTAAATAGAGGCAGTTAGCTTTTTTCTAGTTCTTTACATTGTTTGAAACACAGGTTTTCTGTAGGATTACCATGGACAGAGGTGCTGCTGGCGTATAAGGTGCCCTTGTACATAAAAACATTTTTAAAATATTCTACCCATGTGCATCTGTACTTGCGTGCATGCACGCGCACACGTGCACACACACACACATTCTAGCCACGTGCATGCATACTTGTGTGGCATTAAAAAATTTTTTAAATCTTGCTATTGGTGCCCTCCCTCTGCGGCAATCTTGCATGGTGCACACTGTGCCCAGTGGGTTACCCTGATCATGGAAATACATAATCAGATTGTGCATGGCAAAACTGATAATAAGAATATTATGTCTAAATCATACTTGAACTAGATACTTTTGATTCATTTTACCATCTTTTAACCACTGCTAACACCAGCTTTCAAAAAATTGTCTTAGAAGACAAATGTTGTCTTCTACGTTTTAGCCACTTTAATATAAACGGTGTCTCCAGAAGTAAACATATGTTTTTGATGCTGAAAACTTCTATTTATCATATGTAAGCCAGATGGGAGGTATGCCATTTAATAATTTAATAAATGCGCTTTCATTTGTGCTAGTGTTTCACACATATAATTTAGTTTGTATTGCATACAAGAACTTCAGGGTATAAGAAGAGCAACTGTATGCTACTTTGTTCAGCTGCTTGCTCTTGCTGCTGGAAAGCCTGCAAGCATAACAAGAAGGCAACAGTCTTAGGAGTTGTTCCTCAATGCCTGAGTGTCTGATTGTCTGATCCAGGAAATAGTCTGTAGACATCAAGAGCTATGCTAATGGGTAACTTTATATGGATGCATCTGTTTAATCCCCTTTAACTGGGTGGTGGCCTGTTAAAGCTGAGAGAGGCTAGCTTATCCAAGGCTACTGAATAGTTTCATGCTGAAATTGAAGCTGCTGGCTCAGTACCTTCATTTTTAGTGGGAAAAACTGATTAGGAGGAATGGAAAAGTTAGTAGTTATTTATTGATATAAAGGAACAATGTATTCCCAGTTGACATTTCTTGAAAAGATTCTTAGAAGTGAATCAAGAGAATGAATTTGTGTCAGAGAAATGAAAAGATGTAAAGGCAATTGAGATACAAGCTGAGGATTGTGCATACAGTAAGATTGGACCAAGTTTCTAAGGGGATGTTGGTTCTATGAAGTTTTGATTGAATCACCCCACTGAAGTGGTCCTGCTTTAAATCAAATATCTGTGAAATATTTCATATCTTTTTAAAATACTCCACATTTTTAGAGGCTTTTCTGCTGCTTCTAGGGTTGTTAAAAGACAAAATGCAATGCTGTAGTTTCACTCAGAAACTATGCAGAATCCTGAAGTATATTGCCATGAGCAACGAGCCAATGAGTTTTATTTACTCATGGAACTCTGCCTATCAATGGCCTGGCTAGATTGCTCTGAGCTTCATTCATTTTTTTCATCTATCAATATTTTTCATATGATTGACTGCCACAAGCATATTATTGTTCTTGTACTAACTGAATATTAAACTTTGGTACTAATTACAATAGGGATTTAAATTCAGGTCTCAGCACCCTGGTTCACTACATGCGCTAGGTCAAACCACACACACTGAATGGATAGGCAAACCTTCCTCCCCATTCACTGAGTTTACAGCCAACCAGTCTAAAGGAAACAGAGTTTCTGAAATGCTGTCAGCACGGAGTCTGAGGTAATTTGCATTTTGTCACACAGAGAAGGAAATCCTTTTCTTAGGGAGGGAGAGGCCTTAGTTCTTTTGGGGTGATGGCAGACAGAACTCTTGCAGAAGAGAATGAAGCAAGAAATGCAAGCTAGGGTGTTGCAAAGGGGAAGATTGAGATGATTTTCCTTCAGCCCCAGAATTAAGCTTCCAGAAAAATAATAATAAAAATAATAATAATCCAGGTAAAAAGGAATCAGAAAGGAACTTCTGATTCAAGGAACTGTTACTTAGGAAGACACAGGTAAATGTCAGGTTAGTTTCCACTAAGGATTTTCTTGATTTTCTCCATGCTAGCTAACATCTTTTATTCTCTGATGGTTATTACATGGGATCTCTGAGTAGCGGATCTATCATTCTTGTGAGCTACCTCAAGCTTAGATTCTTCTTTATAGGTTTTATGGAAGACTCCTTTAAAGCACTGCTTGTGAGTTTAGCAGAACTTTTTTATTGTGTTTACATGTGACTACCTAAAGTTAAAAAATGTTTACATTTTCATTTTTCCCTTTTCTTAATAAGGTCTGAATTTAATTATATCTTTTGAATTTAATTTAACTCTCAGAGGTGAGAGTTTCACTAGTTATTATCTTTTTCCTGTCTATTTGCCAGTAAATTAAGCGGTGGTATCTCTCTGTGACTCACAGATTGGGGTTAGCTGGGAGGATGTCCCAGCAGCAGTAACTACCAAACAGCTTTGCTAAGGCAGGCAGGCAGGCAGGCAGGCAGGCAGGCTTCTGGTAGAGGATGTTGGAGCCGTCACCTTTCACCCTTCTGGCAATAGGTATAGGATAACTTAAATAAAACATATGTTGGAGTTTGTTTCATTCATTGAAATGACAATATAACCTAGGGGTTACCGCTAAGTTATTCTGAGTTCAGTATTTTCTAATCTTTGTTTAGTAAGCTTCAGCCTTATGGGGAAATTCAGTAGAACTTTAGGTGCCATGATTAGAAAGCTTATCCAAGAACACTCCAGTAATTGGGACTTGGTACTGTCACAGCTCTTGTTGGCATGCAAGGCTGTGCCACACCTTACTTTGGGACTTTGTCTTCAAACCTGTGTATTGGAAGGATATCACAAGACTACTGCAGCTGATTCATTATCATTGGAAGGGAAAGTCATCCAGGAATAAACAACTTGGACAATATACCCTAGCAGAAAGATATGTTTCCTGGTCCAGCAACTTAAGGTCTTTGCTGGATAAGGTAGAGACTGCTGAATATTAAGTGCTTAATCTCCAATTTGAATCAAATCAGGGTTGATTTGGCCTAGCATAAATGACATCATGTATCCATAGATAAAGCTGAAAGTCACAGGGTTGTGACTATTTGGAACAAGTAAATTAGGACACAATGACTGGAATACTGATCATTTAGTGACATTTTCCCCAAGTTGGTTTCTTCCAGAGGTGTTGGTATAGCTTCTCCCAAGAATCTCAAAATCTATAGTGACTGGGGATTGTGGGAGTTGTACTATCAATATATCTGGAAGTGGGCAGATCGAGCAGAGTCAGGATTTTGAATCCTCCCCACCAATATCTGAAGAGAGTTTGGAGGTTTTTGTTGTTGTTATTTGTTAACATAATGTTAAGCCTTGTATAGGTTTACACTGTAGTTTCCATTCATTGTTGGGTTCCCCCCGCCCCCATCTCTCTCTCTTCAAAAAGGCAGGATACCATATTATCCATTCTGGACAATCACAGTCAAAGATGACCCCAGACCTCCTAAAAAGAGGAATTGGTATCACTAGCTGATTTCCCCTTTTATACTCTGATTCAAAATAAATGTAACCCTGGATATTATTTGATTTTGAACTATTGTGTGGCATGATTGTATATTTACTTAGAATAGAGATCCTATTTGCATCTGAGAAAAGTAGGTTGATAAAAATAACCCCACAGCTACAACAGAAATATATTATTGAATGACACTGGAAGGGTCATTGACGTCATTAGAACTTTTGAAAAAGCAAGGACAGATTTAAGCATTGAATCAAATGGTACTCAGTTTGAAGAGGGATGTAGACTACACTGTTATGCTGGCACTCACAAGAAGAGCTGAAAATTGAACATATCCAGGGACCATGTTGTCTGGAAATTCTGAGAGTTTTAGTCCCATCACACATAATTTGGCCCTGAGAAATATTTATATCTCTGTCTAAAGCCTGGAGCTTTCCAATTACTTATTATGAAAGTGTAAGTTACCAAGGAGGGGGGTGGGGGGGAAAGCTAGAAAAATTGCCATATGAATGGATGCTCCAATTGATATATGTTGTATTGAAATCAGTGCATCTTATTTCATCCAAATGTGTTTTAGGATCAGAATGCCAGACTATAGTCTATAAATTCTGAATGAACCTTATGTTGCTGGCACATAGAAGATTGCTTTGCTAATTACAGTGATAAATAGTGATTAGCAACAAATGACTCATGGCCATGGCTTGCCATTTGAAGGCAAATATGGCCCATGCTTTATAAAGAGGCAACACCAATAGCCTTTAACAGGGAATACAATTGCCAGACTCCAGACCCAATAACAGTGAAGAGATAATAACTTTCTCTTTTTGTGCAAGACTGTCTTTGATTGTGCAATTACATCGCTATTATATCTTTACAGTGTTATAGCTGTAAGTCCAAATGGAAGGTGCTTTATCAGTGACATAAAACCATTAGCTGGGTTCAAAAAGAGCAATGGGGAGAAAGACAAGACATGTACTCACATTAGTTCAATGGCATCACAAAAAGTAGATATGTTCTAGATATATCCTGAATAAGAAATATTCAATCCAATATATTTAGTCACTGCTAAATTAACAAGCATCACCAGAAGAAGCACAGACAGATGATTCCATTCACTACTGTGGTACAGAATGCTTTGACAAAGACAGTGACCCTAGATTAGCCATTTTCAAGAAGTAAAATAGATCACTATTAGTTGGTTCATTCAGGAACAATAAGAAAAGCTCTTGAACACACAGAAATAGCTGTACAAAGACGGAAGGACTAGAATGTTAACTGAGTACAATACAGAATGTGGCTAGGATATCCAAAGCTGCACTATGCCCAGGCAACAACACACATCGAAAAGGGGTTATTGAAAATGACCACCATCTTGACTTTTTTACCCTCATTTGACTTTTTTGACACCCAAAATGTGATGGTCTGACTGCTCTGTTTTGATGAGCAGGGCTTCTGTGCATGTACACCTTGAAGGTGTGCTTTTATCAAAGCTTCATTAGGACAAAGCATCTCTGTGAAACTCCATATACCATTATTATTTTGCCAAATGTTATGAATATAACACATCCAGCTTTGTATTCTGAAACATGTTTTACTGCCGCCAAGATATCTTAAAAATGTTTCCATGTTTTTGCTTACCCACTGAATGGACATTTCTTCCATATAAAATAGGGCCACTGTTGACAAAACGTGTCCAATATATACAAAATAAGACTTTTGTTGAATTGAGCAAAATTTTAAATCTATAGAAATGTCACAGTATGTCAAAATGATCTTCTATTGATGTTCATGTACTGAACATTCCAATTCCTCATTCCATAACTGCCTATACTTTTAATATCATGTTAAGGGTATTCTAACAACTTTTTGTAAATAGCTATTAAAGGCTTAATATTTTTCAGTTACTTTGATAAATCTCCTAGTGCAGTGTTGTCCAAACTTGGCCACTTTAAGATGAGTGGACTTCAACTCCCAGAATTCTCCAGCCAGCATGGCTGGCTAGGGAATTCTGGGAGTTGAAGTCCACTCATCTTAAAGTGGCCAAGTTTGGACAACACTGTCCTAGTGCTAAAGGGAATTTTAAAGCACTTAACACTGCTGGTCTGTACTTAGACACCAAAAATATTTTAAATAAAGATACTGCTATTCTGCACTCTAGGTTTTTGTTGAAAATGAACCCACATTTGGATTCAAGACAAACTCAAATGTGAGAAGTCATTTCATTTATATAGAATATTCTATAGCTGAGACCTAGAGGATAAGGTCAATGTGCACAAGTTACTAAATTCAATAGCTACATCTCTGGATGCCTATCTTCTTCTGTGTTGAGATGTAAGAGAAATATGACACAGACCACACTCTTTGCCCCTATTCTAGACTGATAATCAATCCATAGCTTGAGTACAAGCAATATTGCTGGCTTGTTCTTGAACTTCTAATACACCACTCTTTGTGCATAGAATAGCACTGACTTAGTATTTGTCTCATTACAAATAACCTTCACCCGTATCAGAAGAGTTGAAAATGCTGCCAACGTAGCTGTTTCTTTAATATCTCACTGGCTCTTTTTAATTTTTATTGTCCTTGACTTTTTATTGGAGTCTTACTCACTTCATTGCTCTCTGCTTCTTACATCTCTTCTCTTTGTTTTAGAACTTCAGAAGCAGAGCTGCATAATATAGCACAACAGCAGGAATGCTTGATCAGTTGTTCAAACGACTCCCCCAAAATCAATTCAGCTGCTTGAGTACTCGAGTGATACACTTGAAAAAATTGAAGGGGTTGTTTGGAATGCTCAGCTTGAATACATAAGCAATATCTACTGCTGCCCCAGTGTGCATATCAGGCCCCCTTTTACAAGGAAAAACATTCTTCTTTTGGAAAAAGAGGATAGAGATGATCGGTGACAGAAAATAGAAGACAGGAAAGGCAGTGGCAAAGGAAAAGGTGCACCTTTTCTTGGAGACTGTTAAACTACAAATATTCAAGACCACGTACAAATTTCATCAGAATCAGAAATTTCAAATGGAAATAAGCCTGTGCCCATTTCTACAATATGTACTTCAAAGGAAAATCAATCACAGATTACTGTAGGCTTCTAGACTGGAGCAGGGTTATACAGGCAAATAGATAAATAAAACTGAGAGGAAAAGAAGCACACTGCATGTTCTTCAGATACGTGGATGTTTAACTCCCAGAATTATGCAGCTAGCATAGACATTGCTAAGATTTTTGGAAATTGAAGTCTACACAACAGATGTTGTCATGGCTGGGAAAGACTGGAATAAAAAGTTATAGAGATAGCCAGAATTGGTCTCTTGCCCAAGCAATGGTCTAGGTTTGCCTAAGTCTGAAAAAATCAATATCAGGATCTGTTGGGATAATATTATCTCATTCTACTCAGCTCTTGAAGTTCATGAGGTAACGTGCACAGGGCATAGTTTTAAGCTCCATCTGTTTCCTACAACCACAATACATGTCCTCTTCTGTAGCAGAGCCCTCCAGCTCTGATTCATCTTCTCATTTTAGTTAAAAATATATATACATGGGGAAATATGGGGCTGCTGCTATTACTTTGTTAGTGGAATCTTGTTGATATATTGAAGATGAAAAAAATAGCAATACTTTAAATTATTCTACTTTTTTTAAAACTCAAGAATGGCAACAATTACTTTTGTTCTGCATATGTCAGTAGTTTTCTCTATGCCCCAGTTCATGTTATTTACATAATATGAAAGGTTTCCAGTACTTATTCTTTATCTATGATACTAACCATGCTGTTAAAACATTTAAATTAGTTTAATAGGAGTAGTTAATGTGAACTGTAAAATCTCACAAATGCTACTACCAAATTCTGAGGCTATGTGGCACTAAATTTTAAGCTATAAAATAATTAATATACAAATAGCAGGAATATAAGACAACCATTTCTATCCTTTCTGCATAGTGATTAACATAATATAGTATGCTGTTATGCTGAAAACAACAAATTTTACAAGTGACGTCTAGGCAATATTTTATTTGTCATGATGTTTTCCTTCTTTAATTTGTTGCACAATATGGAACACAGCACATAAAAAGACATGACGTTAAATTACTCAGTACCGATTCACTTCAAGGCTAAGTTTTATTTTTTTAAAATCACACTGCTTTGATGGTCAAAGTGCAGTGCTCAGGCATCTGTCTGTAAAATTAGATTACAGATTGAATTTGAATAATTAATTTTAATGTTTGGGATAATGCCCTGCAACATTAAACTTTAATTTGCTTATATATTTTGGTGCAGAAGAAAGAACATAGTTTGCAGAATAAAAATTTGATTTAATGGAAAATACTGAAGAAGATTCTTATAAAATAGAAGTGACTTCCTTTCCTTGTATCCAACCCACAATATATCTATTGCTACTTGGCATATGGTTCTTTCAGGATGGAAGATTTTTGATGAAATCACAGACAGTTTAATGCATTTTATGATATTAACAGGGCTTTTGTCCAAACCAGTATTTAAGCATATTAGGCCTGTACTAATGAAACATTGAGCTTCAGAAACATCAAATAAGAACTGCAGAACTAGGATTAATGATAAATCTTCATCTAAATGTTATTGTTGACTTTTGCTAGCAAAATAAGAGCATTGTACCCTGTTAATCTTAAAGGATCATTCTAGGGTCTTTGATGTCTTTGATCTTAGAGCTGGTGATGCAACTGTAGGAACTCACTGGCATGCATGAGGTTGCTGCTAAAAGCTCTGTTGTTTCTACTGAGAAGGTTGCAGGATACAGTCATAGATAACTGTTCATTTAGAACTTTCATTATATAGTCTCCAGTGGGTCAGTCTGTCTCTTTCCTATCCAATATGCATATGAAAATGGCTGGCAAACTTTATACAGATAGGATATCAGATTTTATTCCTATATCAGTAAACCCAGAAATGAGGATGAACATGGATGAAATCATGACTTGTGATTTGTATTAGATATTACAGAATATGCAAGAAAAGGAAATATGTGGGAGGTTTTTTTTGTTGTTGTTTCCTGCATGCTCTAATATACAGTATATTTTTGTTCCCAAGATATCTTCATAAGTATAATATCTATATGTTTTTTGTAGTTGGCTAGGAATGAGGAGAACCTGGTTCAAATCTCACTCAGCTATGAAACCCAGTAGATGAATTTAGGCCAGTCAGCAACTCTAGATAAGCCATCTCACAAATTATTATGAAGATAACATTGGAGGCAGAGGAAAACAACATATTCTTGGAGGAATATCAGAATATATAGATGAAAAAAAAAGTGTTGGCTTTTCCCATGGAAATGTATCAAAGTCTTATCTGACATCACTACTGGAAAATGGTATGGGCTTCCTGAGTGGTAGAGAGGTGAGTTAAATATTTCAGTCAGAAAGTTTCAATGTATTTTAGGATGGCTATATTTTATTTATTTTATTTTATTTTATTTTATTTTATTTTACTCTTTTCTATGGAATATATTTTATAGTGTGGATATGATTGGATTAGATATGGATTGAAGTATTTAGTTATTAATAGAGTCATCTATGGGAATTTAGGATCAACAGGATATAAACTTGAATAAGGATTTGCATAGAGAAAAGAAATGTTTGGAGATTATTCAACAACACAGCAAGTCTGCAGTTATGTTAGACTAAATGGTCTTACTATTTCTTACCAGTTTTTAAATCCTATACACTTTTAAAGTATGAAACATTTATTAAAGAGTGGGGTGGGGGTTCTTAGTATTATGTTATGACAGCTGACTGGAAGACAAGTGACAGTAAAAATGAAAAGTGGCTGTTTTAAAGCTGCTCAGGGATTTTTTTTAAAAAAGAAGACCATCAGGAAGAATCAGAATATAAACAGAAAGCAGGGTAGCAAAAATGATTTAAGCGCCCTCTGTTTCTTTGGATCAGTGCACAAACAACACACAAGATGTACTTATTTACAAGACAATCTGCTTTTTCTAAACATTGGTAAATATTAACTGCCCACGAATTATGGAAACTGTTTAGATACTTTATGTAGGAAGTGAAACCAAGAACAGGATTATACCCTAGGACAGTGTTTCTCAACCTTGGCAATGTGAAAATGTGTGGACTTCATATTGAAGTCCACACATCTTAAAGATGCCAAGGTTGGGAAACGCTGCCCTAAGAAACAGAAAGAGATAATGGAAGACCATTTGGAAAATAGAGTAAGCGTGCAGCTGTCATCTGTATGTTGCATTTCTTCTCTGGCTGTGTAGGGAGGTGAAGTGAACTGTTCTGTTCTTTTGTCCTCTGCCATCTTTTGCCACTATAGCTGACTCCCCCCTTCCCTTGCTTTAATTCTGGCTAATACCAGCGATCTGGATCTGTATTCTGCCTGAAGAACTTGCATTGTAAATTAAACATATAATACTGGGCTCGGTATTATATATCCTCCTGAAGGTGACACACATAAGTTACTGAAGTGTGAAATGAATGGAATCAAAACCTATCTAGTAAAGCATAGTATAACGATGGCAATCTGTCTATGACAGGAAGCCAAAGAAGTACCTGATGCAGATCAATCTATGATACAATTGGCATACTTCCCATATCTATTCTGGTTTTGCACATGACACTTAAGCTTCAAAAATAGTTTGCCACATGTTGTAGAAAGTAACAGTACAGATTCCTTTGTGAAGAGCTCAACTTTTGCTGACTAAATGGACTGTATATTTTTCATGGCATGGTATGCTATTGCCTTATTCTCAGCCTTATTCTATCAGGTCTACAGTCCTGTAGGATTTCCTAGTGGTGTCCCCTTCCAATTCTAACTAGGTCCAGTCCTGGTTAGTGCTTTTCAGCCTTAGCCAAGGACAGCAAGGTGCTTCTATCTGAGCTACATGACATGTAGAACTGGCATTAAAAAACACACAAGTTCAGTATTCCCAAAGAAGCAAGGAGCACTTTGTACAATTTTGTGTCTGCTTTTATCCTGGCTCTTTGCCCCCCACCTTCCTTTTCTTATCTAAAATTATGGAACACAAAAATTACTACAAAATTACAATGTTCCACAATTATGGACCATTATGATAATGTAATTTATTCTCACATGTTAAAGTTCATCCAATTTTGGGCTTGTAAAACTAGTAGAATTCCATCTTCCAGCAATATGTTAGAATCAGTAAGCAGTTATGATCCTTGGAAAAGGCAGGATATACAGGCATGAACCCTGTAGATTTGTGGAACAATTCTTTTCAGATACTTATCAAATGCATGTTGTATGGGAGAGGAACTAATGGATGCATTCTTATCACTGACAAGTTTTCCACATATATCCTGCTGCATAAACAAACAGGGCTATATGTCATCAAGTCTACTCATATTACTTACAGTGTAAGGAGACCAGTTTCAGACATAAGGAAAACTGCCATTTACTGGTAAATAGGAACCCCAAGCCAGTGTTAGTGAACTGCTTTCATCCTAAATCTCATATTTAATTGCTGAAAGATGAAGGTAAAATATGTCTTATAGCCAAAATATATTTTTTGTGATTTACCAGAAAATATAATTTTAGAATCCATGATCATACATGGATAATTTGGATGAGAAAAGAGGTATACCATATCTGTTAGTGAATAACTGTATATTATTATGTATTATCTTAGGGTTATACCTTGTTTGTCAGTTGTTTTCACCACAACTGTAAGGAATGTCGGTGCAAAATCTCAGCTAGAAATAAACACAAGCAAACTTTGCTATTTCTTAGTACACACAGGCATTTATAGCATGGCAATGCTTCATCTTCCCAGTGCCTGATCTTAGCTTTTGTACTGTAGATATACAGGTACCTGTATGAGGATTCATCTATGTAGGAGATATGAACAAACAGGAATGCAATTGTATGCAAAAATGTTTGGGAGGTGAAGCTGGGTGGGCACTATTCTATCAACTGATTAATCATTTATGAAATATAGATCAGGAATACAGGTAGTCCTTGGGTTACAACCCTAACTGGGACTGGAATTACCATGGCTAAGTGAAGCAGTCATTAAGCAAAACATCGTATGACTGAGCCACTTAGTGATGGCAGTTCTGGCAGTCCCAGCTGCGATTGTTAGGTGAGGACCTCATGCTTCTCCTACTCCATCTCTGCCCTTTTTGCCACTCTGCACAGCATAGCCAAGATGAAGAGGCTGCTCTATTGTGCCACTGCCACCTTCCACTGCCACCCCAGCTGACTGTCATCCTCTTCACCTCACTCCCCTCCACTGGGCTCACCAATGCTAGCTGGCCACAAGCACAGGCCACAAGTGGCATGGGGGCTCTGTTGGCATAGGGTTCATCTCCACCTCCTCAGCAGCCAAGCTCCTGGAGGTCCTGCCCCGCTCCAGCAGCCTCACCATGCTGCTGATCTGGAGCCATGCATGCATGCTTGCCACTGCTTTCCTTTGCCTTCTCAGCTGCTGGGCTCCTGGCAGGCCTGCCACTTCAGCAGTCTCAGCTTGGTGTCAGCCAGGGGTTATGCATGCATGCTTGCTACCGCCTTACCACCACAAGGGTCAGTGAGACCAGCGGAAGGGAGGTGAGGTGAAGAAGACAATGAAGGTCAGCTGGGGGCAGCAGTGGTGGGTAGGTGGCAGTGGAATACAGAGGCCTCTTCATCCTGGCCATGCAGTGCAGGGCAGCCAAAAGAGCAGAAGTGGGAGGTGGAGATAGGTGGGTGGGGGGAGTTGAAGTGGAGGCAGTTCACACAGGGCAGGAGAACCTGACTGTGGGACACTGCAATGGTCATAAATGCAGGCTGGGTACCAAGCACCCAAATTTTGATTGCTATAGGGAAGTGTCCTGTGGAAATAAGTATGTTAAGTTCCACTTACTATTCTGGAATGTTTACTATAGGTAATCCTAATTTACCGACCACAATTGGAACCAGAAACTCAGTCACTAAGTGATGTGATTGCTGAGTGACCAAGACTCTACTTCCGATTTTACTTCAGCGTTCTTTTGCTTTACAGCATCAGAAGGATATGACCCCAAATAGCTGGGTGAGCCCAAACATCAGGGAAACCTGACTCACAAGGAAGCCAAGTAAAAGGACAAATTTTATAGCCCTTTTTCCCCATTCCCCTGCCCTTGGGAATGTTCACCCTTGTGCTGGTATAATTAGCAAGAAGGAAATTAATGTTTGCATTTACATTAATTGGAGAGGAAGGGATTGCAAGAGAGCAAACAGTCACACAATGGGGAATACACATAGAAAGGAATGTGCTGGCACTGTTTGCCTAGTATGCTTGCAGCTCTGAGCCCTGAGCCTCTTAGGAGGCAAACAAAAGTCAAAGGTGTGAAAGTGATTAAAGTCTTGTCAGTTACAAGCAGCAGCTGGCAGCTGCTAATAAAGGTCACTGAGCTGAGCTTGTTAACTTGTGGTTTTCACCTTTTGGGGAAGTGCTGTGCTGCAGAGAAAAGCAGCTCAGGAAGAGATCGCTTGTTTAGGCAATTTTTCTGCTCTGCAAAGAGGAGAAAAAGAAAAAACAAAACAAAACAGGTCAGGCACATACAAGGTGTCCTAACTGTCTGTAATGGTGAACATGTGACTGAGAAAGAAACACTGTGAAGACCATAAATGTAGGCATTGGTTACAAAGTTACTTTTTCATCACTGTTGTAACTTTGAACAGTAGCTACCTAAGGCAGTCACTAAACAAGATCTCCCTGTATAACAGTTCCCAACACCAGATGGTTTTTTTGGGGGGGGGGGGATTTAGTTCTCTGCAACCCTCTCTCCAGAACTGATTCTTTTAATGCTCTCACTTAGTATTGTTAGCCTGCACATTTTAATGTTGTAAACAGTGAACACAGAACAACAATAGGATTTACTGAGATCTGGATCAAACTGATCCTTAAAGGTTTCAAACAACAAGGGATTGGGTCTGTTGGGGGCAAAGGTATCCACAGAATGCAATGGTTTAATCATAATGACAAAATGAGTGGTAGAATTTTGCAGTGCACCCCTTATATGTGTGTGTGTGCAACATCATGATATACATAAAAAAGGAGCAAAGTATGTCTCATGGTTTCCCAACACTTGTTTTGTCATTTGTCACCCCCTCACTGCAGATAGGAGAATAGGTTAACTCTGAATTAGAAATAATTATATGGATCCATGGTTGAACCAGTGATTATTTTAAATGTATCTGAAAGTCTTGGTTTTGGGAACTATAATCTGAGCCACAGTTTGCTTGAAGAATTCAGATTGAGCTTTTCTTAATCAAGAGAAAGATACAAGATTAAATGCTGGCATGTCACTTAAACTTCAAGCAGGACACTGTCCAGGATTTCATTCAAAAATAAGAAGAAGATGAATCAGGTTCCATAGGTAAAAATACATGTGTTTGAAAAGACAATCCTAATTTTAAAAATTACTAATAATCAACATTGCATAATTGGGCTTTTGATTTTACAATGACCTTTTCTTCATCTCCTCCCAAACTACCTTCAAAAACTTCTTCAATATATTCCTCAAATATTTGGAACATATTTTTACATACAATATAAACTATCATGACAAAATTAATAATGATTAAGGTACATATAAAAATGCTTATATATTACATCTAATTTTTTGGGTGGAAGAAGAAGAAGAAGAAGAAGGGGAGGGGGAGGGGGAGGGGGAGGGGGAGGGGGAGGGGGAGGGGGAAGGGAAGGGGAAGGGGAAGGAAAGGCTAAAATAAAATATTTGATTTCATTTTATATGCTACATCGTGGATCCATTTTTTCCTGGTTGACAGATTATGGCATCTATATAATTCTTGATATTTTCCTTGATTATTGGCTTCTTAGGAGATCTCTGATGTAGTAGTCTTTTAATTAAGATTAATTAGATGGGGATTTGTCACTGCTAATCCCTTCCCAACATGACTCCCTTGATTTTATTGGTAATGCAAGAAGGAAATGACTAATGCCTTCCATTTATAATTTGCCAGTTAGGCACAGAATCTGTCTTTATATTTTGTCTTAATGTTGCCAGAAAGCAGACTAAGATAAAGCAACATGAAATGGATGTTTGTGATGATGGATAGTCTTAAATCATCTAGGATTTTATAATACAATTTTGTATGTGCCAGTTAATCTCATAATTGTAGAATGATGCCAATAAACGTACAACTCTTATACACAACCCATCTTCAAGAAAAGCAGTTCATCTGCTTTTTTTATCCGTTTTATGCAAAGTAGCATGGTGGAAATGTAAAGCTAATTTGCATAATGTAGAAATAACTCAATCTGTAAATATGACTTACCATATTAAATTCTTATTATAAAGATTGGGTAAGGCTAACATTACATACAGTAAGATGCAGGTCATCTTATAGGATGCAGTGTCATCCAACATATCATTTCTGATCTTGAACTCATCTCCTTTAGGTTATCAAAACCTTTATCTCTTTCTACAGTTGCTAATCCATACTGTTTTTAATTCCAGTGAACAATATCTGTATTCTCATAGTAAAAGCATCTTGTCTTTCCTTGCAAGTGCTGTTGTGCCAAGAAAATTTGTGCAGGTTATCACTTCAAATATTTTGAATTTCCTGACTGAAACAAAATGCAATGCTATAAGATAGCTGCTACTAAAAAAAAAAAAAAAAAAATGGGTCTAGTTCCATCTGTCTGTAAAGACTTCTACAACACTGTGTTACTCTGCTGCTAATTCCACATCATTGAGTAGAACAGGAATGATTGATGATGATAAAATAAAGTTGTATTTGGATATAAACCAAACCCATCATGGGTAATAACAGATGCCAGTAAAACTAGCCACGCAGCTGCCATATATTGTTATAATATTGCAGTATTTAGAAATGTGTCTATTTATTCAATTTATATAGTTGCCAACTCATATACATCTCTGGATGGAAGAAAGGAATAGAAGAGTTGCAACTGTAGATACAATACTTAAAATTGTTGCACCATGATAATCGGATTATAATTTTTTAAAAAATCTAAATAATAAAATAGTTTTGACATAGCTAAGTAAAAGAACAGTGCACACAATAAAATATAAGGCAGATCAAACATTTACAGCAATAGATAGATAGATAGACAGACAGACAGACAGACATAGACAGACAGACAGAACCAAGTACTAACATTGCAGCGGATGGATTTCTTATATTAGTACTCGCTATTAAATTATAAACACTTGCACTTCATAGTCTTAGCAATTCTCCTCCCAAATTACAAAAGTTTGTCTAGCACTGGGTAGAGAGGTCACTTTTCAGTCCTAACTGAAACAGACCAGTAGCAATAGAAGAGAATATGTGTAGCTCAGAGTTGAACACTGGAGTCCTTGGGGTTCTCTGAGCTTGGTTGTTTTTTTGCAGACATTTTGTTACCTGGCTTGGTAACATCTTCAGTGCTAGCAAGAAACGTTTGCAAGAAAACAACCAAGCTCAGAGAACCCCAAGGACTCCACTGAAACAGATCAGTTCCTGATCATCCTAGGAGCAACAATCTGTACAGTGTTTTTCAACATCAGCAACTTTAAGATGAGTGGACCAATTTCCAGAATTTCCCAGCCAGCTTCCCAGATTCCTGAGTTTCCAAGGTTGCAAAATCCTGGTGTAGGGTTAATGTACAAGACCCAGTGCAGAAAAGAAAATGCTGAATGTGTTCAGATGGTGATGTAATGGGTTCATTGGTTTTCATATGAATTTACTAAGTTTCCACTTTTGAAACCCTATAAGTGAATTGGAAATAGCTTTTTCTGAAAGCTCTGTTTTTCAGAATTTTAATTTCAACATGTTTTAAAATGGAAATAGTAATGTGAATATCAAATTGGGCTCAATGGAAGAGGCATTCTCCAGAAATAATTTATTTTTTTAAATGGAAGAATTGTTTCATATTCATTGCAGACATAGCAATGGAGATATAATCTGATTTTTTCTCTCTCTCTATCTAATCATCCCTTTCTGGTTGGGGAATAATCTGACATGCAGGGCTGTTTCCTTTTGGGTAAATATGGTACAAGAAAAAAGTACACAGAAAAGTGTGCATAATAGAGACACACACAAGTATACAATTATATTTGTTCCAGGGGGAGGGGAGAAGCACATTTCAAAAACTAGGGGTGGCCACAGAGAAAGAAAATGTGAACAATATATGTAAATAGGGAGGATATTATTAGAAATGGACACAAAAATGAATGCTTTTGTATGCAAATATAAAAATGTTTCTAAACAAACCGCAGTTAATAAAATGTGAAACTGTGCAAAATAAAAACAGATTTATTCAAGATTTACCAAACTCAAATAACAGGAAAGTAAGAGATTAGGGAGAGACTACCTGGTACAGGTTTCCACAGGAACCTAATATTGAGACTAAATTTCCAGAATTTATCACTAAATACCATGCTAGGAAATTCTTATTTATTACTAGATTTATATCAGACCTTTATTTTGTACCAGTCCAGGCAATTTACAGTGTTTCCACTTCCTATTGTTCTCACAATAACTAACCTGCAAGGTGGGTTGCGCTGAGAGAGAATGACTGGACCAAAGTCCCTGAGCCAGGTTTCATACATAAGGGAGGCCTAGAATTCACAGTCTCCTGGTTTCTAGGCCAGCACTTAACCACTACACCAAACTGGCTTCCTCAAACCTCTAAATGCAAGATTAAGAAAGAATCTCTAGTGTAGTGTTTCTCAAACTTAGCAGCTTTAAGATGGGTGGACTTCAACTCCCAGAATTCCTCAGCCAGTGGCTAGAGAATTCTGGGAGTTGAAGTCCACCCATCTTAAAGCTGCTGAATTTGAGAAACACTGCTCTAGTGCAATAGAAACTGTTACTAACTTTGCTTTAAAATGTGTTCATACAGGTTTGAACTTTCAAAGTTTATAATTAATTTTTGATCTAGTTGTACATAAAAAAATAAAAGTGTCAAATATCTTTATTAAGTTCTTATCACATAAAATGAGACATTTTAATTATTTCAAATGCCACACATTTTACAATGAAGTTTCCTTTTATAACCAGTAATACATCATCTCCTTTTAACATGTCATGAAAGGAAAACAGAATCTGGACTCAATAAAAACAGTATTTTTTTGTATGGATTGTTGATCAGCCCACTGTCTTATTTTTATTCTTGTTTGTTATTTTTCTTGTTATTTCTTTATTTTGTTTTTCATTATTCATATTGAATTTTATTGTTTGTTATATTTTGAGCCACCCAGACTCGTTTGGCATCAGGCAGCACCTAAATTGAATAAATTAAATTATATTGAATCAAATTACTGCTATTTCATGGAATGCAAGAGATATTGCTTGTAAAATAAAGTTTTAGAAGACTTTTCTTGCTCTGCCCTGCTAATTATATCACTGCAGGTGGCTAACTGGAATTAATTTAATGATTGTTCCAAGGTTGTGCATTTTATATTTTAAATGCTACATTAAAAATAAATTAAGCCTTTTTTGGTTTTACTGAAATGGAACACCTAAATTCTATTGTCACTATAAACATTTTCATAAAATGAATACTGAATTAAAACTCTGATAAGATAAAAACAGTTTTCAGAAGGGCAATACAGCCGTATACATTTTAACCAACACAATTAATATGAATAATGGATTCTGCTCAGAATTGTATTCAAGGCAACAAGGGTAAATCAATGACGTACAGAATCTTACCAAATGCATTGCTGAGATATTGCCCTTGAATGCTGTCAATTGTCTTGCATCACTAATTACTGCAATTAATGGGAATTAATACTATATGAAATAAGAAAAGCTGAATATTTTTCAGAGATGACATGGAGGACCATGGCAAAATCATTGGATAGACTGGATACCAAAGGAATGTGTGATGGACTGGAATGGAGGAAGGGGGATGAAAACGGTGCTCTTTCTCCAGAGCAACGCTCTGGAGATAAGCAGAGAAAGCTGGCGCATCCCTAAACATTCCAGAAGATAGTAGAGACTTGTGCCTGGGAACTGCTGGTCAGTCTGAGAAGATTTCTGTAAACAGGTGCTGGCAAATAAACCTTGCTGATTGAACCTGCATGGTCTCCAGGAGTTCTTTGGGCTAGGCCTGACAGAATGAGTGTTAAAAACAAAACAAAATGATACTATTGTAAGTGGTATTTCATTTCCTCCCACTTTTAAAATATCTTACTTTGACCAAGTCCATAACACTTTCAAAAATTACAGAACAGATAACTGAAATAACTTCATTTTTTTTCCCACATCTGACATATGTGAATCACCTCTGATCTGGATCAAAACATCAATTCATACCTGTTACAAAGCTTATTCATGCCAATATGCTATGATAAAGCTTATGGGGAAATGATTTATTTTAAGGAAATCAAAGCATTATGAAATTATTGATATCAGCTAAATTTGTCTGAAGCTGTTCTCCAGGAACCTGTTATCAATGTTTTGACAGATGGTGTAGAAGGACAGGGTTTTTACAATGATCACCTTGGAAATGCTACTAAACTCTTCAGAATGTTCACCTGGTAACTATTCTGACCAGTTTTAAGAACTGGATGAAGACTTTTAAAAAAAAAAAAAATGACCAGGTATATTTTATTGTGGTTCTGATGCTTCTTGACTTAAGAATTTTGTTTTCAATTTCACTTACTCTTTGCTTTTTAAAACCTGTTTTTGATACAATTTTAATATCACTTTTACTTCTTGCTGTATGGTGAGCTGCCCAATCAATATGGGACTGAGTCCTTCAGTTTCACTGAAATATATAGACTATTTTCAATGCTTAAGTTTCCAGCTTATGGATACAGCTTTTTTCTTTCCCCTCCCTAAAGACATAATTAGGTCAACCCTGTTAATTAGTCCTACAGTATGAGCTCTTTTCAGGCATTCAGCTATTCTAATTATGAAGCTGACTTAAGCACCTGTCACTTTTCCCCTTCAAACCTTAACATGGAAAGTCTGAAATTAAAATATAACCTAAGAACCAGCAGCTGAATGCAATTACACTGCCCTGAACAATTAGAAACCTTGTGCAATCAAGACGCCTAATGCAACTAGCTTTTTACTACCAGTATAAAAAGGAGGTGGTAGGATCAGAGCTGGTATTCCTTTTTTTTCCACATACTTTGAAAATGGTTATCTTATTTCAGTCCTGTCTCTGTCAGTAATTTCAGGTCTGTTAAATCACATTGCAGAAGACTTGGATGAAGAATCCTCAAGAGAAATTAGGCAGTCTCATAATGAGGTTCCTCCCAGCCAGAGAGCACAGCCTTGCTAATATCTTCTAATTCAGACAACAATTTCCTGGTAATACTGGCAATGTGGCTGGGATAAGATTTGCCCATCTAGCTTGCGAGGGTGAGAAACTCAGCCAGGAGGACCTACTGTACTTGGAACTGTCCATAGTCCTGCTGTCTTGTCTGGTGAACCAGGCTTTGCTTGCTATTCCTGGTTCAAAGCAAGTTAAAGACCACATTATGAAGGACGTTGGTGTGAGAAAAACTCCTTTCCTTGATGTGTTAAAGCAGCTTTGTTTTCCAGAAATCTTAACAAAATGGTTTTAAAGATCTTCTCCAATTGTATGCATGGATTTGTATTTGTGAGTATACATAGAAATGACTTCCACAGGAATGTCCAATGAAGAGATGTCATGCACAAGGATGGCTGTGCATGTACACAATCCCATTAATCTTGCTTGACTTCCCCAGTGAGTCTTAAGGACCTATAGAATAGAATAGAAGCAGTGCCTTGCCACACTTTTACATAGTGGAGCTTTCAAAGCATAGATAATTTGCACAGGCCTAGTAGTTACTAACTTCATCTTCAAAAAGAAACAATAAAAACACTTTGTCAAAGATTTCTGTGAGTTCACATCATAATACTTTATGAACTACAAATGATCATTTGTTTTCAGTAGCCATATCCTGCCCTAGAGAGATTTTATGCACTTTGAAGCAGAAGAAAAATGGGCATAATTTTTCTCAGGCTGCCAGGAGACACTAAATGCAAAAGGAATCAATTTATATACTCAATCAGGTTCACAACACAAGAGGGTCTGGAACATAACCAATATTTCTAGGTGAATTGATAAGAGCCATTTGTGCAATTCCCTGCCCATCTGCACCAACACTGTTACCAGTCATGGAATAATTCACCATTCAAACCATTGTATATTGTCTTGCACAAGTTTTGTTTTAGGATCCAGCAAAATCAACAAAAATGAGGGATGCCTTTCAGCACTGTCTATTGCAAAGCACTACTTTGGCTGGAAGAGCCAACACTCTTCTGAGCTTTGAGAAACTCTTGGGTTTTTCTCCGAGGCAACCACAAGCTGTCAAGAGCCTCCCATATTCATTATGGAGAAAAGGAAATGTATTACAAAAGATCAACAGATCCTTAAATTTCAGCTGGAGCCCTTAGGGCAATGGCAGGTTAAAACAAAACAAAAAACAAAGCTCAGTTTCCATAGGGATGCAAAGGTATTTTGTCTCTTCTGGAGGTGGGGAAATTAAAACATAAAAGTAAGTATAATAAGCCTATCAGTGGAAAACAGTTTGGAAAGTCATGCTGTTGAATTTAGATTTCTGTTACTTATTTTCTACAGTATAATCTCAGGGTGAGGGAAGCATTTGCCCATTAAGTGGCCTACACATCTTTATTCAATTGCAGTTAGGAGGAAGAAGATAAAAATTAAAATCCAAATTAAAACCTGAATGACTTTTTTTTGTGTGTGTGCCAGGGTTGACTCCTGACAGCTGGCTGCACAGGTCCTTGCAGTTTTCTTGGCAAGATTTCAGAAGTGGATTGTCTGCTTCCTAGGGCTAAGAGAGAGTGACTTGCCCAAAGCTGACTTTGTGCCTAAGGTGGGACTAGAACTCACAGTCTCTTGCCTGATGCCTTAACCACTACATCAAACTGTCTCTCTAAAGTGACCATAACTAAAATAACTAAAATCAACAACTGAAATCAATATTTAGGGTTGATCAGGGTTCTGACTTTCCCTCATGGACCCAAATTGTTTATGGCTTTCACGGTCAGAACCAGTTCATTTCATTTCTCCCAGAAACGAGTTGTTTTTAGCCTAGGTGCAATGTGGCTAACCACTTTGTTCTGTGGATTCCTTTTATAGTTGACCAAACAAGGTAACCCATGGGCAGATCAACATCCTCTTTCCCCCTCGTTCAGGAGCATTCCAGTCATCTGTAGGTGAATGACTTGAGTGATTATTATCTAAACAGCTTGAAATAATAAATACACAGTGGAGTTGCTAGTTCTTTTTCTTCCTTCTCTTCCTACTAGGCCCAGAGTGAAGGCAGTAATCATACAGTTGAATTGCTTAGCAACCACAGGTAAAAAAACAACAACAACAAAAGTTAATAAGTCATAATTTATATGTGAAACGATTGCAGGGGGTTAGAAGCACATTTCTGGTGCAGTTAGACTTCATGCTGAGCATCCTTTCCCCTTCTGACAGAAGATTCAAATCACTGCCATATACAATGTTTCTAAGATGTAAATTGAACAGTGACCTGTCAAATAGTCTTCTGTCTGGTGATTTGTTGCACTTTTACATATTAGCCTATACAGGAACTTCTGTAAATCATCCTAACTCTGAAAACAAGCAATGTGAACAGCTTCCTAATAGTTCACAGTGCTGAATCAATCTTACTAGAGCTAAACATAGTAGATAAATGCAGATCTGGAGCCTTATCAAGTAGTCTAATGAAAGGTTTTGCTGTCAAAAATAAACAAGTGAATAACATCAGGTTGCCAAGTATACTGTATATGGAGATGGAATAAGTATTTTTTTATACGCTCATTAATCAAATCCAAATATTCAATCTCTTTGACAAATAGTAAATTACAGTTCCATGGCTCTTGTGAATTTCCATTTGAATAATTCAATTTGATTCAGTAAATCTGATCTGGTACATGTGCTTCAAAAAATATTTAATTAAAATCAGACACTATGCTTCCATTGCTGTGACATGATATGACATAGCCAGCCAATCACATAGAAAAACTTTCCAGATGGCATCTGTGATTATCCATTATTCAGCTCATTTCAGATAGTCTTCTAACAGCACAATCAAGTTGATTATACACTTACTCAAATTAAATTTAAGTACCTGGATTTACAGAGATTTATTCACATAATTGCCTCCATATGGATAACAGATCTATGGAAATTCAAATAAAGAATTCCTGAATTGGATTCCAATCTAGACACTTGTAATCAACTGGAAGAAATAGACTTTGTGTCTCATCTGGTGCCAGTTATTACCTATGAAGCCCTGTATGGTGTAGGGCCTGGCTACCTGAGAGACTGCTTATCTCCAACTGTTTCTGCCCGCCCAGTATGTTCCAGCAGAGTGGATGTGCTCCAGGCCTCCTCCATTAAACATTGGCGTCTTGTGGGACCTAGGAAATGTGCCTTCTCTATAGCAGCTCCCACCCTCTGGAACAGCATCTCCCCAGGGGTAAGGATGGTGCCCTCTCTCCTGGGGTTCCGGAAAGGTTTGAAAACCTGGCTTTGGTCCCAGGACTGGGGTTGATGTTTATTATTTGTTCCATAATAACTTGTTTTTTTGCTGTCCATATTTTAGTCTGGGCTGTCTGTGTGATTTAATGCTTTTGGCTGTTTTTATGTTTTCCCTAGTTTCGTATGTTGCTCAGAGTCCCTTGGAGTTGGGTGGCCAATAAATTTAAATAAATAATAAAAAATAAATAAATCTTCATTTCCCTTCCATATTCCACTAAAGACTGGAACCATTTTAAATGGGAAAAGGTGTGGAGAAAGGGAGGAAAGTAGAATTCCTGAAGATCAGATGTTCACCTTTGTAGGTGAAGTTCTTTTCATAGAAGCTATTTCTTATGAAGCCTGATACTTATGTCTACCTATTTCAGAATGGTCCCTTGATCTGCTGTGTAGCATTTCTAAGAGATTAGAGAGGGTCTTGAAGAAATACAGCTAATGAACTCCCCTCAGGGGGAGATGGGTGGCATACAAATTTAATAAATAAACTCTGCTTCTACCAGCCTCATCATATGTATCTATTGGATTCAATTCAATATGTACAAAGAAAGATTATCAGCATCTAATGGATGCTAATCAGTTCATTCCCTCTAAAGGAAATGTTAAGCAGAGTTTGTTATTCAAAGGCAAATAAATAAAACATTACTATATATTTTCTCTTTTCTTAGTAAATGAACATACAGTGATAAAAAAGAGAAAGATTTGGTAATATTATTGGCATTCCAACTACTTCCTAAGTTATTTAGGCTTGATGCTATCTCTTTTCAATGGAGAGAGCTTAGTATAGCCTATCTCCATATCATCATAGCCTCTTGTATTTCAATATACCTATTACTGTCTGAAATTCTTTAAATTCAGTATATCTCTGTTTTTTAATTCAGTAAACTCTATACATTTATCTGTCCCCCCATCCCTATCATCTAATCTAATCCAATCTAATCATCTAATCTAATCTGAAATAGCAGTTGCTCTTTTACAAAAAGCCCAATGCCAAAATTATCACCTGCAGCCACTGTGACTGGTCACTATGCCCTGATGTCCAGGCATTCACTTTGCCTTGTTTGTCTAGTCGAGCTTTCCTGGGTTCCCACGTGAACATATCCATGTTGAGTGTTCTGAAGATACTGGAAGCAGTGATCTGATAATCCTGTATATGTCCTGATTTCATCCCCAGAGGCTCAGAACAACCTAAAGAAATGAAAGAAGATGTTTGAAAAACTAAAGGGGAGTGACCTGTAAATTCTGACATTGTGTTCAAGCATGTATTTATTAAAAGTGCTCAGTTTTACTGAAGGCAATGGAAGTCCAGTTATTACATTTAACTTTTGAAGAAATAAACATCATTTTAGATTACTATTTTGAAACTGAGAAGAAAGCAACAGAAGATTTCATGTATATGCTCAGTTTATTTATCAGTTAACTAAAGATTTATTCAGATGTTATAAATTTCAACCCTGAAAGGAAAAATGAGCAGTGTTCAAGCTGCAGACATTCAAAGAAGTGCTATAGAGATAGCACGAATGTATTTTAAAAGAAATTTTTCCATTCTCTGTGAAAAAAACAGAAAGAAAATTAAACTTCTTTCACAGGAAATAAGACAAACCCAGTTTTTGGGCTGTATTTTGGCACCTAAAATTCTCAGGTTATCTATGAATATATAAGGTACCCCTTTTACTATAACCAGTGGGGTAGTTAGGTAACTTCAAATTATGGTCAAATTATGGACTTTGCAAGGCCATATTGTGGACTTGCAGAATGGCTATATAAATGATTGTATTTTTTCACTTAATTCTCAGAGGGGAAAATATTTAGAAGTTAATGTGCTTTTATTTCTTACTTCTAAATGGGGTAAGGCAGGTCTCCCTCTTGCACTAGATATCTGCCCAAAATTTTGCTCTGAGAAAATAACTGTTTGTGGTATTTTATGAAACAATCAACATGTATTTAGACATATGTTAAACTTCCTGGAGTTCTTAATTAGTATCATTTATAAAAGTTCCAAAGGTTTTACATGTAGATATTGAACAAAATTTCACTTTTTCTTACTGTAATAGAATATTAACACTCTTTTATTTTAGTACTTCTAGATTTCTGTACTAAATTTAATTAACATCTTTTTGCAGCTAAAGGAATTCTAAATTTTAAACCATTTAAAACTGTAGTTCAACAATTCATTAGCAAAAACTGCTTAATCACTGAACAGCAACAAAACATTTTAATGGGTCATAAAATAAGATTTATTTATTTAAAAAGATGTATATGACTGCCCATCTTGTGAGACACAACTCTGGGTGGCTAACAGCAGTAATAAAAACACAAGAAAACTACACAACAGAAACAAGAAAAGTCAGGCACCCAGTCCAACAACTACTCTACATCTATCCAGCTGTACAGTCCCCCATGCTCTAGCTTTACTATCCCAATGCTTGGGTGAAAAGTCAGCTCTAAATGGTTTTCTGGGATCTCAATGGGAGGGTTGTTCCACAAGGCAGGGGCCACTATGGAAAAGGCAAGCTTCTTAGGTCCCACGAGATGACAACTTTTGAGGGAAGGGATCTGGAGCATGCCCACTCTATCCAATTAAGTGGGATATGAAGACAGCAAAGGATTTGTATATCAGTCTTTCTGCCTTAAGTGGTGGCAGTCTGAGGTACTATCTCTGAATGTGAAGAATTATTTTCAGATTAGAAAGAGCTTGCCTATACTAGTTAACCAAGCTAAGGGACAGCTGACACTTTATTTAACCAGTTCATTAATTTGTATTTATTCATTAATAGTCAGAGACTGGTGATCCAAGATAAAATTCACTCAGTATATCTAGAGATGAAATTAATAGTTAAACATTCATAGTAATAGCTATAGTGCCACTATTTTAATGCCCAACAACTTTTATCTTCCACGGCAGCAATCAGAACTAGACCATGGCATCCTTACTACTGTACAATCATGATTGAATACAACTAGAGAACTGTTCTAGAGTTTTTGCTGACAAGTCAGCCAATAGTAAGATTATATCCTTTGCCTTTGACAGAAGGGTTATAGGTGAAGGTGCCAATCTTGAGAAAATAGTCAAAGAATGCTGTGGGTACACACTCTGAGAGAGAGCAGAAGGGGAAGAACTAGATAATGGCATTCTCAGAGGCGCTTATGAGCATGAAACTGAGCAAACTCAGGGAGGCAGTGAAGGACAGGAAGGCCTGGCGCAATATGGTTCATGGGGTCACGAAGAGTCGGACACGACTTAACGACTAAACAACAATAAACAACAGAGGCGCTTTGGAGCAGCTTACCCCTTGAGGTCAGGTCAGACATCAGCACTACCCTTTCATACTTCAAGAAACAGTAAAAATTGTCCCCTTCTGCAGGGCTTTTAGGCTGTCAGTTTTAATGGAAGACAGCCACAGCTATTAAAAATTTTAATGATTGGTGGATTTTACATAACTTTTTAAGGTAAGTGTTGTAAGCTGCTTAGCACTGTTTGAATCAGTGGCATACATATACTTGTAATAAATTAATAAAGACAGCTATTATTCTAGGTCACCTAGCTAATGTAGATTGCTGATGGAAATAATTACCACTTCCATTGTTGTGAAACAGAGCAACAATGAGATGATGTGAACCAGAAAACTAAAAAGCTGTTCTAGTCCCCTCAAATTCTCCACTCCATTACCCTGTGACTGGGATGGCTTATCATAGCCTTATCATTAGGGTAACAAAACTCATACGAAAAAGCATGACAAAATCTGGGAGG
Source organism: Python bivittatus (assembly GCF_059951505.1). Classification (NCBI taxonomy): domain Eukaryota; kingdom Metazoa; phylum Chordata; class Lepidosauria; order Squamata; family Pythonidae; genus Python; species Python bivittatus. Next base: position 8,796,377 of record NW_028277112.1, read on the forward strand.
CATCTGATTAGGATATTGCATGCTATGGAGCCCTTGAAGCCAAATGGATTAATTTCAGTCCTGTCTGCTTCACCTGGATACATTAAACTCTGATCTTAATTACTCAACTCTGTGGAGGATTTTGTGAGAGAGATCAGTTCAACTTCCAAGAGCCTGCTTGAATTCAAGGAGATATATGAATATGTAAATTATCTGAAGATCTTGAAAAAGTGGCCTTTTAAGGACAATTGCAAATATACTACTGAAAATAGGGCCACCATTGGCTTCATCCACTTTCCATATGCCAATAAATCTGATGTAGCCAGTGCTTCTTTTGCTTGATAGAGTTAGAAGGCTGGGATCCAATCAGAACTCAAATGGGGTTTTGTCCTTTCAAAGAATTTTGATGATTTGACAATAGAGAATTATTAGGAGATTGAGAGAGATTTTCTTTTGCAAGACTGGCAGAGATACAACAAACACCTTTGAAAAAGAAGAAGCCCTAACTAGGAAATGTCCACTATGGTGGATCATATCATGAATAACTACCAGTATACTCCAGAAGCAGAAGCCACTTGCAGCAAAAGACAATTTTGTGTTTAGCAACAACTGGAAGAGAATCGACTGAAGCTGACACTCTCTTCTGATGACAAGCACAGTAAGATGTAAAGACATATATCTATTAAAATGTGAAAAAAGGCATGACCTGTAATACTGGATAATATGATATGGGTGAAAATCTTGGGATATCCATGTATACTCCCCATGCTGTAATTGTGTATCATGCTTGTTCTGCATGATCTAGTAAGAAAACAGGAAAGACAGTATTTCTGACTTATGGAAGAACTGTAGGAGGAGAACCATGTTAGCCTATGGTAGCAAAAAAAATCAGGAGGAGTCTGGTAGCACATTTTCTAACACATTTTATTAAAAGGCATAAGCTTTTGTGAGCTGCCACTCACATCTAAATGGAAAAGTTACTATCAGATGCCTGATTTTTTGTTGACTTATGGAAGAAAGCATTAAACTAGGAAGAAGTGTATGAATAATTGAAGGATGGAATTTAAAATAAAGAATTAAAAATACTCCACTTTCTCTTGGGATTTGGATTACAAGTATTAATTGAAAGTATTAACAAAAAAGTATATAAATATGAATCAGTTTATTGTCAGTATGAAATTATTGCACTGTGCACATTCTAAGCAAATTCATGAAGGTTCAAGGAAAAATATTCCTTTAGATATATAGTTTAATCTATGTGTTCATGATTATTATGTATTAATGTGTTCAGATGAACAGGAAATTAAACATGACAACAGTTTAAATCAGTTTCTTCAGCTGGTAGTTATAGGGGATGAGTGGTCAAGGCCTTGCCTACTCCAGTGTGGAATGTTACAGGGTTTGGCCCTATTCCCTATGCTAACTAACATCTATATGAAATTGCTGAAAAAGATATGCATTGGTTCTCAGTGAGGCATCATCAATATGCTGACACTCATTCTATTTCTCCTCCCTGGGCAAGCTAGAGATGTTGCAGATATCTTGAATTGGTAGTCAGAGGTTGTAAGGGTCTGAATAGGAAGAAACAACCCTATCTAGGTGGAGTCGCTATTTGTTAGTAAGTATCCAACAGCATCAATTCCAGTGGTGGCTCTTGACAAGGCCATGCTCCTCCTGAAGGATCTAGCCCATGAACTGGGAGTTCTCCTGGACTCATAGTTCCTGCTCAGATAGAAGGAGAAAGCTGTGGCCTTCTTGCAGCTTCATCTGGTGCATCAGTTATGACATTACTCAGACCAGGAAACTCTGATGACAGTATATAATTGGACTATTAGAATGCACTGTAAATGAGTCTGCCAGGATAACTCAGAAGCTAGAACTGGTCCAGAATGCAGTGGCCTGGCTGTCAGCCAGGGAAACCTGCTACTACAGATTACACCTTTTCTTAGGTTGCTACATTGGTTACAGGATGTATGCTTCTGAGGCTAATTGAAAGTGGTGGTCATTACATATAAGGCTTTATACAGTGAGATGCTTGGATATATCAGGGACCTCCTTACCAAACATTAATCTGACTATGCAGTCTGGTCATCAAGAGAGGACCTATTGAGAATTCTGCTGACAAAATGTTTTTTTAATAAGTCTTCCTACACTTTGGAATACTCTGACCCCACAGTTACAGCTGGCTCAGACTCCCTATTCCTTTAGAAAAGCACCAAATACCTTTTTATTCCAGGCATAATAATGTCCTGATTGCCATTGTTAAGTGAGGAGCTCACATGACCGTGACTTCTGACTTCCTACCGGTTTTCCCATTGACTTTGTGGGAAGCCAGTAGGGAACTTTGGATATTACAATCACATGACCATAGTTTGCTGCAACTTTGTAATTGTGAGCCAGGCACTGAGTGCCCAGATTATGATCACATGTTTCTGGGGATGCTTCAAGGATCTGTTGTAAGTACCATTTGTTCAGATTCAGTGCCATTGTGACCTTGAATGGTCACTGAATGAACTGTCATAACCTGAGGACCATCTGTAGTCAAAAATGTGAAGTCAAAGTTTCCTTCAAATCAAGCTTGACTCCTGATATCAGCTGCACTTGGCTCAGGTTCAGTTACGTATTTACATATCAGAATCTGCCCACCCTTGCTGTTGGTGGCACAAATGACTTCTGCGCCCTACTGGTACTGTATTTAAAAAATAAGTCAAAGCAGCACTTTTCTAGCAAGCATTTGGCCCTTAGGTTAATTGAAAAGGGCCTTTGTTGTATTGATTTTTTATTGTTGATATATATTTTAGTGCGCTTGTTTGGAATTTGTTGTACATAACCCAGCGTCTTTGAACTGAGATAGGCTACAAATATTGTAAATTGACATTGTATATTTATAATCCTGTCTCTATGTTCCTCTGTGATAAAAGTCAAATAGATACTGGGCCTAAAACAACTGGTTATGTCTTCCTTCTTGGAGAAGAGTTAAGATCTTGTCTAATATAAGTTGGGGGAGACTGTATCAGACAACAATATGTGTAATAAGAATCTGCATGCATTGGATCACAAACTGAATATGAGCAGCTGTGCCATGCATCTGCAAAAAAATCATATTCAATCCTTAGCTGCATCAACAGAGATACACTGTCAAGATCAAGAGAAACCATGTCTGTACTGGGTACCGCATTTTAGAAAGAACAATGACAAACTGGAGTATCCAGAGATCACCAGCTAAGAAGATAAGGGTCCTGGAAATGAATGAACGAATGAATGAATGAATGAATGAATGAATGAATGAATGAATGAATGAAACAGTTGGAGCCATTGGGTATATTTAGCTTGGAGAAGGGGAGACATAGTAGCAATCTTCAAGTGTCTGAGCCCTGTCATGTAGCAGATGGGCAGAAATGTTCAGAGTTATTTCAGAAGATACAACAAGAAACTGTGGATTTAGGAGGGAAGATTTCATTTGGACATCAGGAAAAAAAATTCACAATAGTAAGAGCTGTTCAAGAATGGAACAAATTGCCTTGGGAAATGGAAAACTCTTCTTCACTGGTGGTATTCAAACATAGTTTGAATGACCATGGGATGCTGCAGTAGTAGATTCTTGCACTGTGGAGAGGTAATTAGAAGAGCTCCAAGATCTCTTCCAGTTTATATATTATATCTGTTTCTTAACCTAGGCAATTTCAAGATGTGTGGACTTCAACTCCCAGAATTCCTCAGTCAGTGTTGAAGTTGAAGTCCACACATCTTGAAGTTGCCAAGGTTAAGAAACATTTCATTATATGATTTTATACTTCATGCTCCACTTCCATAGGAATTCAGGGAAAATTCTTGATTTTCCTCCTAGTTATAATTTTGTAGAGGGGAAATAATACACCCTGACCTTCAAAGATACTTAAGAGGCCCTGGCAGTTCAGAGCACCTGCAGAGAAAATGTAAGCTCTAAGCTATATTGAATATCTGCTGAGAAGTGCTGAAACTCAGTGTAAAAATATAGGCCATCTTTGAATTCCTTTTCAGCTTCAAGCTGGAAAGGAAAGCATGGCCTTGGATGCTTACCATAGGGGTGCACACACATCATGGTGGCCATGAGGGAATCATCATGCTTATCTACCATACATATAGCTGCAGTGTAGTTATACAATATATTAAGGGAGTAAAAGAAAGCAACCTGTCTGTGGCAGCCTTTCTTTCTCCCTCTCAATTTGGGTAGATTTTTGATCCCAGAAGAAGGTAATAGACCACTTCCATAATATTGCTCCAAAAACTACAAGGATAAATCCATGAAAGTTCCAGGAACTTTGGAATTCTGGGAGCTGAAGTCCACACTTCTTAAAGTTTCCAGGTTTAAAAAACACTGCTTTAGACCTTTGATATATACATGGGCTTTACCTGTGGATGTTGGAACCCTGGTGATCATTGGTGTTTTTTGTTTGTTTGTTTTATAAACAAAATAATTATTTTAATTACATTTTAATTATACTGTTTTTAAGTCTTTGTTAGCTTCCTTGACCAACATGTACTAGTGGAAAATTATGATATAAATGCCAACAATGTGAAAACAATAAATGATTTGTTTTTATTCATTTTCAGTGCTGGCTGTATATCTTTATTCTACTTTTTTTTTTAATTTATTGATTTAGGTTTAATTTTGGATCTGAATGTATTTCTTGTATTAAAACAAACAACTATTAGATTCCTTCACAATTAGTGACTATAAAAAGAGATAATGATTTAAATTTAGATAGGATGATAAAATATAAGAGAAGGTAAAAAAGGGGAGTGGTGTGCTCCAGTAGGAGAATAACAGATAAATGGAGGAATAATAAAAATGTGTTTTTAAAAATGTTAAATAAATAAATAAATAAAGAATGCACAAATTGCATTAGTTTTGATATATTTATATAGTTGTACATAAATTCATAATAAGGCACTTGTAAATAATATTTACAAATAATACAAAGAAAATTTGTATTCCAAGAAAATACCGACCTGATAATTCACAGCCAAGAAGTTCCATTCGCAAAGTACAATGCCTTCTACAGACTTGAGGATACAATCGTATATACTGAGATTTTATTGGTGGGGTGAAAGAATTTGCATAAGGTGTATTATTATCCACATTTCCATGGAATACCTGCAACAGTACACAATAGGTTTTAGTCACACCTGACAGATGTAACAGGCAAATATAGAAAATTAATTATTAATTTATTAATTCAATGTATAGGTCTGCCCAATTGACTAGTGACTCAAGGTGGCTTTCAAGAGGGTTAAAAAACACAAATTAACAATGCCCTAAAAGGTAATAGCCATGCTAGATAAAAGCTTACAATGCAGATGCTCCAGCAAGTTTTACAATTTGCCCTGTTCCAGTGCTTCCTGGAAGAGCCAGGTTTTTAAGGCCTTCCTAAAGGACCACAGGATCACAGCTGTACAGTCCTCAGGGGGATTGCAAATCCAAAAGCCAGGTGTGATGACAGAGAAGAGGGCGTTGACATGGTGAGATGTCTGACATTGTTTTATTGATGGGACTTGGAACCTGTCAACCCTGCCAGATCATATAGGATAGGCATAGATCATTGGAGACAGGTGACCTCACAGATATCCAGGCCCTATGCCAGTGTTGTCCAAACTTGGCCGCTTTAAGATGAGTGGACTTCAACATGGCTGGCTGGGGAATTCTGGGAGTTGAAGTCCACTCATCTTAAAGTGGCCAAGTTTGGACAACACTGCCCTAAGCCATGAAGGGAGGGTCAGTTTCTATAGTAGTTAGAAACCAGGAGACTGTGAGTTAGGCATGAAGCCAGCTGGGTGACTTTGGGCCAGTCAATCTCTCTCAGCCCTAGGAAGAAGGCAATTCAAAGCACTTAGAGGTATCACATGTATCTGGGCTTCATAAATTCTTCAGAAGAAATACTTTGGAATGCTCAGTAATATATGACACACCTCTTTTTGAAGTGCTTTTTGAACAGCTTTGGGTTTTTCCCCCCCAAACTCACATAGATTCTTTAGAAGCTACCTCTGCCTGTCTTTGCATACAGGTACATACACATCCACTTCTCTTTGAGACCACCTTTAGATATATACAGGGAGATAGCAGGAGTAGCATCCAAAGCCGCCATATGTGCCAGAAGAAGTTGTAGCTGCTTCAAGTATTCAAAAAAAGGTGCTTCATTTTCACTCCCACATACTTCAAAATACCCCTTTCAAAGAATTTGCCCAGCTTTGCTATGTATTTGATTTTGAAAGTAGTTCTTTGAGCAAGATTGTTTTCCCCCTATTTTTCTTGTATTTGGCTATTTTTATTAATATCAACCAATGAAAGTAATAATCAATAACATTATCATTACTTTAATCTGACAATTGTTTATTGACAAGCTAGATGTAAAAAAATGGCCGGCAACTGAAAACACATGTAATCTTGACTGGAACCATAGCGTAGATGGTAGAATGCTTTCAACAGTGTCCTTCACTTGTCTCCTGCCAAAAAGTGGTCCACTGTTATTCTCATAATATGTCTCTCAAAGAGTATCTCTTAGGTGTTGGAATAGGCAAAGGCAATATGCCCCATGAGCTACTAAGATCGCTTGGTCTCAGTGTCATACTAAAAATATATGTGGAGTTTCTGGAAGGGAACAGAACACTATTCCTTACTGCTTCCTGTAACTACACTTTTCCTCCATGCTTGTACAGGCATTTATGTTGAGCTTTGCCTTCACCAAGCTTGACACACCTATCTACATTATCTTTCACTGAGTAAAACACTATTTAGATGCTAACTGGATGCTTTCTTAACTTCTGCACAATCACTTTGCAAGCAGTTTTGGGCCCACGCTCCACAGCAACACAACTCCATGAGGTAGAAAGGCCACTAGGTGTCACTGTTTTGTTAAAAATATATGTAGCAAAATAGGGAAGGGCTGGAGCATTCTGTTTTTCTACTTCCTGTGTCTGCACCCTATGTGTATGCCTCTATGTATACTCTGAATCTTGACTTTTCACCAAGCTTGCCATGCCTGTCCAAATTACCTTTTACCAGGTCAAATGCACTAAAAGGCTACTGTCTGGATTTTTTATTAACTGCTGCCCTATAGAATCTAGTCTGTGACAATAGCTTTAAAACAAACTCTGTCGTTTGACCCTGAGTACAGTAAGAGGCAGTTCCTATCTTCATATATCTTTTTTATCATATTTTTTAAATACACAATTCTCTGTCCTTGCTTCAGGACAGGAATGGTGTTGTATTCTTCTTCTGCTCTTAAGAGTGACATACAATGGGGTATACTTACTATAAGTCAGGATAAATTTTAAAATGCATTTTTATTTTACAATTAGTTTATTCAGTGTTTCCTTTATTTTCAAGGATTAGCCATTTGTCAACCTACTTAAGGTATTTAAAGTTAATAAACAGATTTACTATAGCACTATGATTCTATAAGGGGCAATGGGATTGCCTGAAATCCATTTGTGCCTGTAGAAATATTTAAACCATTTGAATATTAGTAAGTGTTTTACACAAATCTTTAGCAAGCACTAGAAGCAAGGAGGTACATAAGAATAGTTTATATATTGTAACTATATACTTCAAGAGGCTTCAAGAGGAAATTGGTCAGGGCATCTAGAATTTGCTGAAGCTGTGGTTTAATATTTAGCATGTACAACATAGCAACTTTCAAAACTTTATCTTTATAATTAATTTGTATCCAATCACATTTATGATCTTGTATTTCCTTGGTGCTTGATTATAAATATACCCTGTTTCCTGTGTATTGGGGTCTTGCCCATGGAATGTTGCTGAACATATCCAGGAATGCTTGACCTGGCTTTGCAAATTCATAATATAAATTTAAACTTGAAGGGGTTGTAGAGCTTGGATGCTTTGAGGAGGATGAGAGCTATGCCAGAGGTTCAACCATACTGGACTGGTGTCATTACAGGAGCCAGATAAAGAGTGTTTATCCCATAAATAATATGGTGAGATGTAATTTACAGAAACCTATACCAGATCAGTTGTTGCCTGGGTCAACAAGGACCATGCTATGTGTTCTAGTTCCTGGAGATCTGGTGACAAGTGGACTACAGGACTCAGGACTGTTGGCTGAGCAACCAGGGCCAGCAGGACTACTGGAAGAAAAGTTTTTTATCTGTCACAAATATGACTGAAGATTGAAAGACTGAAAACAAAGAAATAATGATCTCCTATTACAAATTAAGTCCGGTAAGATCAGGATATCTGAAAAGAATGCACCAGTTTTGGAAAGAACATAATCCAGAATCAGAAATAACAGAATAGAGGCTAGCAGATCAATGTCGATTTGTAATATGAAATAAAGTATTCACAGAAGTAGAATTGGAAGAACTACAAAGGTCTACCCAGGGCAAAGAAATTGAAGCCTTGCCAGAAGTAGTTCAGACTGTAAAGGCAAACCAGGGAGAGTTGGCAGTAAGCTATTGAGTTGTTTTCATTCCCAAACCAGGAACCCTCTCCTCTGCCTTCTCCTCAGAAAGAACAAACCCCTCTCACTAAAAAACAAGAGGAATTGAAACAAAGAATAACTGAACACTTAGAACAGCACAAAAAGAACAGAGTAAAGTTGAAGCTTGTTACAAAGAAACAGCTAGCACAAGTATTAAAAGATGCCAATACTGTAATATCAAATATAAGCACCAGCTCACTGCAAGAAACAAACCAGCTAATGTACACCATGGCTGCACCTATAACTGAATACCTTGGATGCAAAATCAACAAACAAGAAAAAAAGCCAAACAGTGCACCACCAAAATAGAAGATCAGGTTGGAAAATAAGATCAGCATGCTAAGGTCAGATGGAAGCAAGGTAGAACAGATGAAAGAAAAGAAGCTAAAGAACAAGAAGACCAAAGAATGCCTGATCAAGAAATATCACCTAGAAACAAGGAAGATCAAAGAAGCACTGGAAATGATAAAGCAGCAAATAACAGCTATAGTCAAAAAGATCAGCAGATATGAAGCCCAAATTGCACACTATAGGCAGAATCTCCAATTTCAGTCGAATCAAAAACATTTCTACCAATCCATAAATGAAGAGATTGCAATGAACCAGTCAACACCTGATAAAGAAGATAGTGCAGTTTTCGGCGCAGCTATGGGACAACCCAAAGAAATACAACAAGAATGCAGGTTGGATAAAGGAGATGGAAAAGAATAAAAAAGAAGCTGAAATGAAAGAACTTATAATAACAGCAGAAATGGTGGAGAAAAGGGCAAGGAAGATGAAGAATTGGTCAGCACCAGGTGAAGATGAACTGCATAGTTTTTGGTTGAAACATCTGACTGCTCTGCATCCACTCATTGCCAAGCAGTTTAACAACATACTGCAAGGAGGTGAAATTGAAGATTGGTTAACATCTGTCAAAACCAACCTGACAATGAAAGATCCAACCAAAGGGGCAGCACCAGGCAACTACAGGCCAATTACCTGCTTATCAACAACGTTCAAATTGCTAACTGGTGTGGTAGCTGATGCAGTCCAACAGCATCTAGTTGAAAACAGGCTCTTTTCATCTGAGCAGAAAAGAAACTGCCCAAACAGCAGAGGAACAAAAGATCAGCTCCTAACTGACAAGATGATTTTGGAAAACTGCAAGAGAAGGAAGACCAACTTGAATGTAGCTTGGATTGATTACAAGAAGGCATTCGACTCCTTGCCACATGATTGGATAATCAAGTGTCTAGAAATAACAGGAGTCAGTAGAAACGTCAGATGCTTTGTGCAAAGATCAATGTCACAATGGAAGACACAGTTGCTGGTCAATGGTGATAAACTGGAGAGATTAATATCAAGAAAGGAATCTTTCAAGGAGACTCACTATCACCAATACTGTGTCATTGCATTGATTCCTCTGTCAACAATACTGAGCAAGTCAAGCCATGGCTATCAAACATCTAAAACATCTGCCAGGCTATCCCACCTCCTTTACATGGACGATCTGAAGCTATAAGGAAAAACACCATCTGAAATAGAATCACTGGTCAACATTGTTCGAATATACAGCCAAGATATTGCAATGGAGTTTGGACTGGACAAATGTGCCACCCTTACCATCAACAGGGAAAAAATAGTGAAAACTGAAGGAATCAAGATGCCCTATGGAAATAACATCAAGAGTCTGGATGAAGAAGGTCCCTACAAATACCTGGGCATCCTTCAAGCTGACAACATCAAGCACACTGAAGTCAAGAGGAAAGTTAGTAGTCAATACATCATGAGAGTGAAGAAGATCTTAAAGTCCAAACTCGGTGGAGGAAATACCATCAAAGCAATTAACACCTGGGCTATTCCAGTCATTAAGTACACAGCTGGAATAGTGGACTGGACATAAGCAGAACCAGAAGCCTTGGACAGGAAGACCAGAAAAATAATGACAATGAATCATGCCCTTCATCCATGCAGCAAGGTTGACAGACTCCACTTATCAAGGAGCATAGGTGGGCGTGGAACGTTGCAAGTATACCAGACAGTTGAAGAAGAAAAAGGGTATTAGAAGAATATCTGAAGGACAGTGAAGAAGATGCACTGAACTAGTACACCATGAAGGCTTACTGAATACTGAAGAGACCAAACTTGTCTATAAGAAAGACCAAATTAAGAATAGAAAAGAGACATGGCAAAGCAAAGTAGCAACAATGGTGCATTGGAATATCTGCAAGAAATACCATTTGTCTGCAAGCAAGAACTGGTGGGACCACAAAACAAAGTAATAGAAAATGAGGAAGCTAAAAGTGCTCAAACAGACAAGCACTTGCCATACAGCACCCCAGACTTAACAATTGTTGATAAGACAGACAAAAAGTCTGGATCATGGACATTGCAATACCTGGAGACAGCAGAATAGAAGAGAAGAACTGGAGAAAATAGCAAAATATAAAGACCTGCAAATTGAAGTAGAACAACTATGGCAAAAGAAAGCAAAGATAGTACCAATACTTATAGGCACCTTGGGTGCAATCCCAAAACATCTGGAGCACCACTTGAAGACCATTGGCATTGACAAAATCACCATCAGTGAATTTCAAAAGGCAGCTTTACTTGGAACAGCTTACATCCTGCAATGATACCTTTAACACCATCTGCCTATCCCTGGTCCTTACTGTGTGACCAATAACAATAATAATATGTTTGGAGACTGAAGTCCTCTGATGTGCTGCTTGAATAAACAAAACAAACCTCATCTTAGGAAGGAAGAGAAAACTTGTAAGTTGCGAATGGGATGGAACAGGAGTTCCCTCTTAGATATTTTTCTCCAACAGCCCCCACCCTGTTGGCATTCCATAAAGCCTTAGAGACCTGGTTGTTCTCCCAGCCCTTGGGATGAGATGGATAGGCCCCTGGTTTGGTGTAGTTTTGTTATTTTTGTTTCTGCCTTTATACAGTGCCCACATCCCATTGGTTGTTGTTTGCATTGATTATTTATGGTAATATATGGTGAGCTGCCCATAGTCAGTTAGAGTTGGGTGATGTCCAAATTGAATAGCAATCCAATAACAGTCCAAATAAATAAAAACAATCAACTCAAAATTGCATTTTATTGCAGAATAAAATCTGAAGGCAGAAACGTCTCAGCTTACTTTTATGTAAGTTATGCTACTGAAAGACATAAAGTGTTTTTCTATTGATGAAATTGACTTACCATATCTTCAGTGGTGCCTTTCACTTTGTATGTGGTCCATAATTTACCATCATTGCTATATGCAATTTTGTATGATTTTATGTATTCTGGGCTTCCAATTCGCTTGGCACCTTGTGTGATAACTCCAGTGATTCTCATTTTTCGTTGTAGGTTTATCTGAAATTATAATCAGGCATCATCAATGGAATAATCAACATTATGATATTTCATTTAGCTGTTGCTGTTGCTTGTATACATTAAATGTATGGTTTGTCTAACACTGAATTTTCCTATGTCCAAGGCTTCATTTAGACTTGAGCTCAGTGATACCACTTATGACACTTAATTCATTTAATAGAATGTCACATGCTAAAGAAAAATAATTTCCTCTAGCATGTTTTCCATGCCCCTGTATATTCCTATGGGCACAAGAATAATACAGAACAAAGTCAAGTTCACAACTTGGAGAATATACATCACATAGCTAGAGGCCTGATCTTTGTAATAACTTCCACTGCTAAAACTGTATTAAACAGATTCCATATTATGCTTACTGGTATATATACTTCAAATTCAGAAATGCAGGTCATTCATAAAATATATATGTTTACTTTTTTCTGTGTAACATACAGTGACTATATAGATATTATTTATTTGCCTAATCATTTATTTATTTTAAAAGTATAAAAAGTTTGCTTTCATCTACAGGGATTCCAGGAGAATGAATTTTAGTACTCCAGGTGTTAGTATAAGAGGAAAATGGCAATGAAAAGTAAAATAATAAATTAAAAGAGGACAAGTAACAAACAATAATAGTTTATATATTAATAAAAGTGACTAATTATTGGAGCAATTCTTATATGAAGGTTTACATCTAGGAGTATGCAAAATGTTTGTAATTTGAAACAGTTCATTTTAAATTTGAAGAAGTAGTAGTTTCAAACTTGAAGTGTTCTGAGCTTAAAGCAAGTCTGTTCTGAGGGATTTTCAGTTCAAAACAGCCCTGTTTCAAGTTCAAAACTCTTCCAGAATGGTCAGAACAGTATTGGAACACTTCCAATAAAGTCAGAACCCATTCCAAACTCAAAAAAACTGTTCTGAATTAATGAAAACTAAAAATGTTTCCTTACTCTTAGTTACAAGATTTGGTATTTCCTTGTTTGGAAATGTGAATAAAAGAGTACATAATAGAACAGTTTATAATTATGCATGGTCCAAAATGTACATTTAGTTTGAGCCACTCTGATGAATAAAACTATGATGTGATGAAATATCTGCAGTTACATTCCAGAACCATGAAGTCAGAAGCTGATAGCAGGATCTAGGTAAAATACCTGCTATGTTCCATAATATACTAACCACAGCCTAAGAATCAATTAAGGCCTTTTAAAAAATTATAATTAACTATGAATTATTTTGCTATGAATAGATGCAAGTAGTTAAATGTTTCTGAGTAATAAATACATGTTTTAGTCCAGCAAGCTTGTGTATTAATCTATGCACATCTCTGATTAACAGATCAACTGCTTTGTGAAGTGTTCACGTATGAAAACTTCATTTGACTAGCAGTGTTTATATTTTTTTTCATAACTCACTGTCTTTTCAGTTCCTCACTAATAAGAGAATTTTGAAAGCAATGACAAATTTCTATACTGAAAAATCTTAATTGTAGCGGGTAAAAAACCTTAATATATATTTAGATTCTTTCCAGTTTTTTTTGTAAACATATCCAGTACAAATATGGTTGATCATGAACAGAAATTCAGCAGAGCAGCATTTCTGCTTGGTATTATATTTTGGAACAACTATTCAGTAGAAGTAAAAGAATGACTAGCTTTGTAGAATAAAAAGAAGACAAATATGCATACATATTAGTTATTTTTTTTTAAAAAAACTGTTATAAATGGTGTTATATTTCTCTGCAAGTGAAAAGAACATTCATAATGCACATTTTATATTGGCCAATATTTATAGGAAGTTTGATTTATGATTCCCAAGAAAAGAATATATTAGATTGTTAGTTAAATAAAGCATACTTAAATATAAATTGACAATTTATTTCCTGCCAGGATTAAATTAGCTAACATTTACACCTGCCTTAATGAAAAAGACAATTCTGATCATATATTTTTAATGCAGATTTCAAAAGGACTTCAAACAGGGTTTATATTTCAAATTATTGTTTTAACATAATTGTTTTAATCTTCTTTGCCTGCAAGTGATTTACATAAAGTTAATAGAAACATGTAGGCAACTGACATACTCTAATCAATAAGCAATGCTTTCTGAATAGCATTCGTACTAATTCATTGCAAAAAATAATACGTTAGTGCTCAAATCATATGGGGGAGGGAGTTGGAAGGGTTGGTGAATGAATCCACAAATTCATTTCTCAACTGCTCACAATTTTAGTCAAAAATGTTCTCCGTAGAAAATGAGTCATCTAAACAGGGGAAGTGGAGGAGCCTGTTTTAACAATTTTTGAAGAGAACAGGAGAAAAGAAAGAGGAAAAAATTGGCAAAACAAGAGGAAAAAAAAGTTTCCACTTTGGTCTTTTCACATTTATTTTAATAAAGTGTAACATAAAGAATAGTTTTGCATCTATCTGAATACATTAAAGCATTTATTCTTACATTATAGCTGTTTTTAAAGAAATAATGATTTGGCTAAGACTTTATGTAGCTTACATATGCTTATGGAGTAAAGGCTAGACATTAAATAAGCAGATTTCAGTTCATTCAGTGGAAGTTTTCCTTCCTCTTTCTTCCTTGGTAGTCTTTATGGTAAAACAGATAAGACTCTAGACTAGAATTTGGTTTTCCTGACAAATGTTCATATATATATATATATATATATATATATATATATATATATATATATAAAGCTGAAGGATGAAACTCAATTGTTCAGTCAGTACTGTTGCTTCAGAAATGATAATAGGAGTTCAGTTTCCCAGGAACATTTACATCTGTTCAAACACAAAAGTGCCAGGAAAAAAAATCATTCAGCAGGTCATACCATTTCCAGACCGAATTTCTGGGAGGGAAAATTAGGTCTTTAATGCCTTCCACAAGGCAGGCAGGGTCAGGGTGCAATTCTTTATACTTGCAAGCCTTCAGAGCCCCTTCCTCAAAGTTTACCCTTGATCTTCACTTAAAAATTGTTCACAAAAATGAAGAATCATATGGAGGCAACACTCAGGACACAAACTCCAAGACAGCACAAGCAGAAGCTCTGATATGTGCATATTGGGACCCATCTTACATCACAAGATGAACTTTGAATTGTTTTCAAATCAGAAGACACATAGCTGCTATTGCTAAATTTCCTACCAGCCAGGGAAAGGCAACAAATCATTTGAAAAGCAATATTTCCCCACATTTATAAGAAAGCCAAGTAAATACAACAAGATAATGAAGAAATATGTGAAAACAATCTTATGAATCCTTTGAATGCACAATGCAATTCATTTTATTGCTTTAATAGTACACTCTGAGAAATACACAACTGATTTTAAAAAATGTAAAAAGTTCTCTCCCCTTATTTAAATAATTTAATTCTTACATGTATTACTAGAACAATTGACACTATGAAGCCAAAGCAAATATTTTCAGCTATTTTAATTTTCCAGGGCTCTTTAAACAAATGCTGATATGTACTATATAATTTGAAACAAAAATTGTACTCCCTTTTTCAGGATGAAAAGAGTAACTTAACCTTTGAATTGCAATCCTTAGCTTTTTGAAGTGAGCAGCGATCACCCAATTTCTTTGAGAGATGGCTCTGATGTTCTAGAAGCAACATGCCCTGTGTTAGGGTTCTTTGATCCAACTTGGTCTTGGGTTTTGGAGTGTGATAAGGAAAACAACAACAACAACAAGACCTCCTCTGTTGACTATCTTTTCTGGTGATAATGACCTGTTATTTCCCAAGACAGATTGTATGCCTATGCCTTAGTTTGCTATGACTTATTGTAGGTGTTTGGTACTATATTTTTATTTGTGTCTTTATATACATAGCTTAGACATAGTGTTCCCCCAACTCCCAGTAATCTTTAGTGTTTGTAATTTTACTGAGAACCATACTTCTCTCCTCTTCCTAAATCTTATGATCCATCCAAAGTACTGTGACTGGCACAACTGGTGGTAGTCTAATCACAAAAGTCCCTTGAGCTGAGTATAGACCTATTGAATCCAGTCCTCCTGTCCTGCCCATCAAGTGGGATCCTTTTTTTCTTTTCTACTGTAGCTTCTACAGCATTACTATTAGCAGCAGAGCTAAGCTATGGAAGAGGCTGAAAATTGAGAGGATTTGGAATCAGGACATGTATTTAAATCATCTACTCCAGTTCATGTAAATGACAATATCCCAAAATAACCAAATCTATCTTGAAATTAGGGCTTTGTCTATTTTCAGACCATAGTCCTATTATGTTTCTTGGTATTTGATAAACAATGTTTTCTCATTTTAAAAGCTTAACAAGTAAGTTAACTATTTGGGGGAAAATAATCACTGTTACATATTATCTGTTAAATGCTTCTTTCAGATCAGTGAAAGAAATGAGAAGAGATAAAGCAAAAAAAATGTCATAATGTATCTCTAGTGAAATATAATTATCAGAGATGTCTGTGGGTTCAAGATGGAGGCTGCAACCAAGTGATCAAAGCCTTGACCATTTTCATGTAGATTTGACCCATTACCCACTGTGGACTTCCTGACAATCACTACATGTTACTATCAAATGCTTATTGCTGTCCAATTGGAACAGGTTGGATTGGAGGAAGTAAAATTCACACTTAATATTAAATGGGCATGGGAGCAGAGGAAGAGGCAATGAAGATGGTTGGTAGGCAGGGAACTAAAGCTAACATGGATGGCCTCAAAATGCCTAGTTTCTGGCAAACAAAACAACAACAACATAAAAAAATAGACAAGCAGGAACTTCTAGGCTTGTACTTTCTCTGCAGCAAAACGTGGTAAAATAAGGCAAATACCTTAATGACTATCTTAATTTATATTATATAAATCCCAGTAAATTCTGTGCAGGTGTGTCTGTGGGAGAGACAAGTGATGAAATGTGCCTCACAGTATGGCATTGCAAACATTACACCTTATGAATTTATGTGCAATGTCACTATGTATCGACTGTCATTTTGGCATCACTGTGGTTAGCAGTCAATAAATAAGAAGAATATTTTTACAAGGAACAGCAAAATATAGCTAGAAACAGATTTGCCATTTCAAGATTTGTTTTTCATTAGATGTGTAGGCTTACACATTTCCTTACGTCACAACATGAAAATAACATTATAATTCTAAAGACCACAAAGCGTGTGCCCTTAAAGACCAAAGGAATATTTAACTTTAAAGGAAAAAGATGGTGTCTTCCTATCCACAAACACTGAGCCTAACGCTGGAGGTAGAGCTGGCAACCAGATAGACTATTAAAATCTGACTTTTAAGTTGTACCTTGGGATTTGGGAATCACAGGAGACCTGTTAATCTGGTGAATAATTTATTCTGGCAACCAGCATATATGTAAAATGTAGAAGCTAAACATATATATGAAACCTTAAACATGACACCCATTCTGCCTAGATACAAGACACCAACAGAGTTTTGACCGTTATATGTGGTACAAGTAGAGAAAAACGTAGATCACCTTTCCTTCCACCTCATAAATTAAACAAAACTGCATCTGAACAGCTAGTAGCTGTGGTTTTTTTTTCCCCCTATCTTTCATTTCAGTTATCTTGTTCAGCTTTTTCTACAGCAGAAGCGATTAAATATAGAACCGTGCTGTTGCATCAGCACCATCTGCTCCTCTCTTCTGGTTCCATTCCAGTCATTCTGCTTTTGGAGGATGTCTGGCTAAAACATTATTGTAAATTGCTCCTATTTTCTTTCTTCAAAGTTCAGCTCCCCTCCTCAGGGTTAGATCTTGAGTTTTGTGTGGATACAGTATTGGAATAATATTTCATGCGCTGCAACTGAGGTGATATATTTCAAACTCTTTTTCCTAGAATCTCTTTACTAAAGAGCGAATGTATTTGTATGTGTGCTGCATGTGTGTGCAGAAGACAAATGCCTTTCTAACTTCTACATTCATGGAAGATAGATTAATGTCTCCTATAGTTATATTCTATCACTAGCAAAGAAGAGGATAAATGTAGATAAATATATGGTTATTTATGTTACCTATTAAATAATACCTACAATTGAAATATATCTGGTAAACTAAAACATCTGTTTGAATGTCAGTTTGCTTCTGTGCACATTTCAGAGTATTGATGAAGGTCCTTAAAGTGCTAAATAACTTAGATCCAAGATACTTAAAGGATCACCTTCTATTTCAATCAGCCTGTTCTCTAAAAGGCTTTTGTCTTTGCCTTATCTGATGATGAGAGATCATTCTCAGTGACTGCCTCAATATTCTGGAAGATCTTGCTGTTTCATGTTTTGCTTGCAGTTGTTCCCTTTTTAATATTCTATTTATCTAGTTATGTCCAACCTGGATTCTTCTTTGGGAAAGGAGACATTTTTGGAGAATGAGAACAAGGATCCAAGTGTACCTCTTGTAAACCAAGGCTCAGTTCAGAGAACAGACATTGAACAACAACTTATCCCTGTGAAATCTTTGGTCCCTAGAACTCCAACATCTGATCCATAGTCTTAAGCAGTGCTGCTGCTATGTGTGGAAGACAAGAAGGCTAAGTGGCAGAGGAGTGGCACATTGCAGGTTTCAGTTCTTGGGATAAATAGCCAGTACCGCAATGAGCACCAACTGAGCTCAGAGAGACTTGTTAGAAGACCGTGTCAGAGGTACAGATGGTTGCTGGAAATAACTGTTACACCCCCACATTGCAATTTGAGACTGTGACCTTTTTCCCTGAATGTATTGACCTTTGCCTGGATCATGAATGCTACTATAGCCTGACCCTTCTTGAATCCATTACTGTACCTTTTAGCATTGGACCCATAGATTGGATTTAATAATGCTTTGCAGTAATGAAATCCAGCATCTCAGTTGGATTGATTTCCTGGCTTTCAGTCTTGGCAAGCTGCCTGATCTCGCTGTCAATCTTTGTACCTCAGAGGGGTTGAGCTTTTCTTTTTATTCTACTGTTTTTATTTGTTTTTTGCTTCTCTGAATAATGGAAAGGCTCTAGCAGGACAGGATGCACATTTCAATATAATACAGATGAACCAAAAATTAAAATTGGTCATGATGGTGACTGACATCAGGAGCAGGGGAGCTGAGATATCAGCTGATGTCCCAGCATCTACATAAAGAAGTCACATGCTAATGGAGGAGAGCAGAAGATCACACCCAGTTTTCCTAATTCTTGGCAGAGCACGAGCTTTGAAACAACAAGCCTTTTTAATCCGGCAAAGAAAGTTTGCTTTCAGAATCAGGATGCTGGGCACATAGCTAATATGAATATGGTTGTACAGTATATACCTGGATAAACTTTAAAAAAAAGATGAATCATTTTTTAAAAAGGGATACAAACAAAAACAAATAAATAAAAATAAAAAAGGAATTGATCCAAAGATATTTCAGTGAGCGGACAGAGAAGTTGCAAACATTATAAAATTAGTGCTCAGTATATTGTTGATGAAGAATTAACCATAAAAAACAGAACACATTTAACAAAAAGGGAAAGGATTTTAAAGATATTTTTGAATCTCTGAACGAAATGCCAATATTTCCACTATTTAATTATGTAAAGATAAATCTCCTGCCAGAAAGAAAAAAGAGAGAGCGAGCGAGTGAGAAAGAGAAAGAAGAAAATACTAGATATACTTTTTGCATCCATGTTTTGATATTATTTTAGTACCCATCGAACTTGCTAGATACTTCTCTGATACAGATGGAGTGTTCATCCTTGTGTAAAGCCTATTCAATGTTTTGTACAAGAAATAATAAGTGGCTGGAATCAAGCAGATGGTTAAAGTAAGAATGAACGTATTTCAAAAGTCTGAACCTGTTTTTTTCCTCTAGACATTCAATTCATTTGGTATGCCTCAGAGTTTACAGAATTAGACAGACTCAAAACTTGTTTGGTTTCTTTCTTCTTATTAAGTTATTATTTTACTCCCAAAGGTAGTTGTTAAGAATGCTATTAACAGAGAGAGATGAATTATTCAATGGCTAGCATGTTTAGACAGCAGACTCAGTACAAAGCCCATACTCCATCACCTGTTTTATAGAATTCAGCAATAATTTAAAATACATTTACTTTACAAATTATTGATTATCAGCCTATGTTTAGCAAAAGGATAACATTAAATTACTTCATTTCATATAATAACTTTGCTATATACTTTACAAGATTAATTTTCTCTATTTGTATGCTAGGCACAGGGCAGGAAAAACATAACTAAAAAGAATGGTGAACAGAGAAAATATTTACATTTACTCTAATCTGAAATAGCACAAGAACGAGAACTATTATAGAGGGCCTCCTCTTTCCAATTAGGAAACACTCAGTATATGGGCTATTCTGGGTACAAATTAATATTCATTCATATGGTTAATAAAAGACAACCTTTATATGCAGATGCAAAATATGATTCCAAATGTAATCTGTGTATGGGGTAGTGATTGTTTATCCACTTTCAGGCTTTTTGAAACAATACAACTGTAGCAGCAATTTGAAAAAAAAACAAGAGAGTATTGTTGCTTATGTATGCAAAATGACATTTTTCACATGCAAGAAATAGTCAAACCAATGTGGGGAAATCCAGATTTTCAACAGTACAGAAGTTCTTAAGAAGAAAGATGTACAAAGTTGCTGGCGTAGGGGTATTGTTGTTGTACTTGTATTGTGGAAGACTGCAGTAGGTGGGGTGATAATATATAATGACATTGCATGTAGGAGGAAGCTTGGATTGTGGCATGTTGCAGAACTGATTTTTTTTTTTTAAGCTGCATTAAGCCTATCTGATGTTTACACACCAGTGGCAAGAAATCTGTTTTGTTGTTAAACTGCAGTGCTGCTGGTTCTGGGGGTTCTGTTCCTGGCCAGACCAAAAGGACTTTGTGGTTGCATGTCTCCTATGGGCTGAAGGTCACTTACCCCTACCCTGTAATAGCCCACTGAAGATTTGAGTATGCTGTGCTAGCCAGAGAATGCTCAGTGGCTGAAGAATACAAAAATAGTTGGGACAAAAAATGGATAGCTGGAAATCTGAACAGAATGCCCAGAATGAAATCAGACCTTCTGATAGAAGACCATAATAAGTTGCAAGAAATACTAGAACTTTATTTATACAGGCTATAATAACAGAATCTTGTCTCCCTCTTAAACCAAAAGAAAGGGCAATCTTAAGGTTTTTTTCTCACACTTTCTTGGTTTCCTGGACTGAGCCTATGTTTTGCTTATGATCTCTGCATATCTTCTCCATGGTCATCTCTACACAAAAGGGAGGTAGACTAATTTGCTCAGCCAGAAGCATGTTTCATATCAACAGTATTTCATTTCTGTTCTTTTGTTCTGCCCTGAATGTGATTTTGTGTGTGAATCTCTTGTAAGCCACCTTGAAAGTTTCCTGCAGGTATAAAATATCATAAAAAACATACTAAATAAATACATACTACAGGGATTGTGATACGTTAAGAAATAATTAAAAACAAACATTAGTTAAAGGGACAAATATACTACTGTTCTTCTTAATATCAAAGTAGAGTTGATTATGATTCCGTTCTTCCTGAACTATCTTTAATTTTGAATTTTTGTAGCTTTTTTAATTCCAGGGTTTCCTGGTTTATTTTTTTCACAATATAAATATGAAAACTCCTCCACATATGTGTTTTTCCTATAACTCTTTTTGTAATTATTCTGTCATAAGAAAAGTTAAGAATGTGAAGACTTTAGCTGGAGAAACACACACACATACAAAAAAGCAAACCGACCTCACAAGCAAACTCTTGGCAATATATGAGCTTTATTCAAAGTGAATTATGGATGTTAAAAAAAATGTATTTTTCCTTTGCTCAGTAAAAAATGTAGGACTATACATCTCATTAAAAATTGAAACCACTTTGTTTGGGAGCATCTTTTACAGAGTCAATCAGAGGGAAGATGAAACTTGATGAGTCTCAAGAGGAAGTCTGGCACTGTAATTAGGATTTTTTTGGGGGGAGGGGGTTTAGTCTTCAACATCCACTTGGTAAAAATATCACGGTGCAGATGCACTCACCAACAGTATTTGAGATTTTGGCTGAAACTACTTGTGTTGTTTCTCTCCCTGACATTTTCTGTAATCTTCCATATAATGCCAGCAGTTCACTGATCAATGGTGGAATGTGCATCTAACTTCTATGAAATGTCTAAAATCTGTGAAATGTCTAGATCAGTATGGCATGCTGGCTGAGGAATTCTGGGATTTGAAGTCCACATATCTTAAAGTTGCCAAGGCTGAGAAACCCTGATCTAGATCTTCAACACTTTATCACAGAAGTTTATATTTCCAATAGTGAACTATGGTTGAAATCCAAAGAAACATACTGCTGGGATAAGGCAGTCTCTACTGAAGAATTAAACTAATTTTTAAATTGAAAGGCAGCTTATTTCCTTGATAATGGAAACTACTTAACAAATAGAAAATTGATCCAGCTTCTAGCCGCATGTATAGTTTCTTCCCCCACACACGCTTTTAGATATGCAATCTTTCTGTCTTATCTTCTATTATTTTAATTTCTCCTCCTATATCTATTTACTTTGAAGAATACTTTTTATAATAAGACTAAGACAGCTTATTTCAAGAAGTTTTTTGAAATAAAACCTTTGCAGCTACATTACTTAGCACCTAAGATCTGTATATTACAGCTAATAAGCAAGCACATATTGCAAATAAGATGTATAGAAAAAGTGGTGAGATCAGGCAAGAACTCAGTTATAATTAAGTATGAGGTGTCTTTCTTATTATATATATTCATATTCATTCAGGACATTTATTTATAGATATATGTGTGAATATTTTTTAAAAAATCTCTTTCTAAATGAAATTTGTAATTTTCCAACAGGGTTGAAAACAAATGGATCACTTACATGGGATTGTTAGGCTAAGCAGTCAGTTGATGTACTAAGCCAGGGTTGCTCAACCTCAGCAACTTTAAGATGGGTGGACTTCAACTCCCAGAATTCCCCAGCTAGCATCTTAAAGTTGCTTAAAGCATTCCCCATCTTAAAGTTGCTGAGGTTGAGAAACCCTTGTACTAAGCACAATAAGCCCTTAGGAATGTAAGCTTTAATCAGAAGTGAGGAAGTATTACCAATTGGATATTCACTTGAGTTTTGGCAAATGCACAAATCACTTTCTCCAAAAGAATACAGTAGGTGATAATGTCATAGTGCTAGTCTGATTCCCTGCCCTTAAAATGTTTGAGCTAAACAAAAATAAAAAAATCCCCCCAAATTAAAAAACAAAAACAAAACAGAAACCAAAACCAAAACCAAAACAAGCAGCAAGAAATAGATATATTAATAAATTATATGGTGAAAAAGGAAGAACAAAATTATGAGATCAATGTATATTTTCCCACACTGAAACCTAAGGACCAATAGATTTCTACGTCTGACCTCTAGATCAATATCTATAGTTTCAGAAAGGAAGCTTATTTTGTATCTTGCTATTTTGTTGGCTTTTTCTCTCAATTGAGATTTCCCTATCTTGGCCAGGTAGGAAAAAACAACAAAATTCTTACAGTATGTAGCAAAACTCAGCAGAGATGACTGTATTCTGCAAAAACAGTCTTGGCTATTAATATTTTGGTGGGGGGTCATAAAAGCTCACTTGTCCATGCCAGCTTTGTTCAAGACACCTCCCTTCCCCTCCCTTCCTCCCAGCACCATAAGTCTCTACAAAACTCTTCCAAATGCAATTTATCCTTTTATTGGGAAATGACCTCTTTTCCATCAGTCTGATTCAAGGCATGAAGCCAGATTTAACATGAGACTAGCAATTCTTCCAAAGACTGTTGTAAAAGGAAACCTAGATCTCCCATTGTCCACTTGGCTTTCTGCCATTTTCTACTGCTACTCAAAACATTAAGGAGATGAAAAGGAAGGGATGAAAAGACAAATCACCTTCAGTTGTATGCTGTTGTTGCTTCCCTCCCACAATTACCGTCTTTTTCTGACAATAAGACGCCTCCATGTATAAGACGACCCCCACTTT
Source organism: Python bivittatus (assembly GCF_059951505.1). Lineage (NCBI taxonomy): Eukaryota > Metazoa > Chordata > Lepidosauria > Squamata > Pythonidae > Python > Python bivittatus. The sequence continues at coordinate 8,820,195 of NW_028277112.1, forward strand.
TCCAACCCCAAATTAAGAAATCAATATTTTAAAGATAGTGCAGAACACATTTTTATTTAGTAATTAGTTAACATTTACCTGATACACTCGGTGGGAGGAGTTCCAAACCGTCTCTCTGCAGCTCTATTTCCAGGCTCTTTTGCATAATTGATTACATTCAAGCACGAGTGAAACTGCTTGTCTCTGCAAACAGCCTTCCTCCAATTGGTTTGTTCAGCATCAGCTGACGTCAGTTACATCAGGCTCGTGATTGGAGGAAGTCTGTTTGGGAGACAAGCTATTTCACTCATGATTGGAGGCTAGCAATAGGAGGAAGCCTCTCTGCAGAAACAAAGTATGGGCAGTTTTGCAACCGCGCGATTCTCGGCTGACTTCCTTGAATAAGACGCCCTTCAATTTTTAGGGTAAGGATTTTAGAAAAAAGTATCGTCTTATAGTTGGAAAAATATGATACTTGCTACCTCTTCCTGCTCAGTAAGAAGAATGTATTAGACTGGAGACCTCATAGGAAGTGTGTTTATTGATCATGGAAGTGTTATTCTCAACCTTCAGATTGTCTCAGGAAGAGTCAGTTTTTCAGAAAAGAACTTTGGGAAATTGATACTTTAACTGTAATAACTGCTATTTGTTTTATTTTATTTATTTTATATATCAAACTTGCTATGTAGGACAGACAGGCAGAAGATTACTAGAGCACATCCACAAACACCAACTTTCATTCAGAAGACATGATGAGAACTCCTTCATCTTGCAACACATTCAACTGCAGTTTCAGCTGGAAAACTGTTAACATTTGAGATCAAGCCAAATCCAAAAATGCTAGGGAGTTTCTATTTGGACAAATCAGCCATCAGTAGATACATAGAGATAAACACCATTTACATACCATTTAAAAGATACAATCAAAAGCCCAGGAAGGAAACAAACAGCTGAGAACATATTCCCTTCAACAGCCAACACCAGATAATCGGGAAATAGCACCAGATAAACAATCAGGGAAGAAACAATACCCTAATCAAGAAACCATCAAGAAAGAAGCCACACCCCCACCAAGTCCGGCAGGGTAAGCTACTATATATAAACAGCCAGCAAAGCCCACTTTCTCACACACATACTCATTAGTGAAGTAATGAAATGTCTGTAAGAAAACAACCAAGTTCAGAGAGCACCAAGAACCCAACAGAAAAGAGAAACAGACAGATTTAATATAGATAAAAAGATAATGGGGATTGAACAATATAAGACAGAATTTGAAAATGAATTGTGTACAAATGATGAACATGTGACTGCAAAAATGTATAAACTTTTGTTGAGATTTGATTTTCAGATTGGAAGAGGAACAGTTAAAGATTGCATGATAAAATGGGCTAAGAATTTTGGTTAAAATATTGGAAGAGAATGGGATAATCAGTGGGAAAGAATGTGGATAAAAGGGCTGAAGTTCACATTGTGAATTTAAGACTGAATTTTTATAAAATGATTACCATAATCTGTAAAAATTGTCTAAGATGTATAAAAGTATTTCTAGTCAATGCTGGAAATGCGAAAAACATGATGGTACATTTGACGTGTGAAAAAAAACAACAAATACATATAATGATACAAAGAATTTTGAAGACTAATACTGAGATGAAGTCAGAACTTTTCTTATTGGGACTTATGGATAGTCAATTAAAAAAGACTTATTGAAGACTGATTTTATACATGATAACTGCAGCAAGATGCACAAAGATGGAGAAATATTGAAATATGCACAATGGAGGAATGGATTGTGAAGATAGTAGAATTAGCAGAGATGGCAAAACTGACCTGTTTGGTCAGGAATAAAACAATAAGTACTTTTGTAAAAAAATGGAAACCTTTTATGGACTTTTTGCTGAAAACAGAAAAAAGTGAAATGGTGATTTCTGGATTTGATGATTGAAAAAGGATTGAATAAGGGGTTAAAGGGATTAGTGTAATATTAAAGAGGAAGGAGAGATGATAAGTTTGCTTGTAAGAAGAGTGGAAGTTGTTTAATTATCTTCTTTTTCTTTCTTTAATTGCTGTTTTCTGCACTTTTTCCCTCTTGTTCTTTTTCTCTCTCTTTTTATACTGTATATATTTCTGTATCTGTCTTTTATCTAAGTAAAAACTCAATAAAAATTATTTTTAAAAAAGAATGAAACTTGATTTTAGATCAGAAAGTTCAGTCTTCCATCTTGCCCCTGAGCACTGGGTGGGTGGGGGAGGGGGTTCTATCTGCTGGTTCTACCGACTGATTTTTGTCTCTTCCATATTTCGCATACCTTGACCTTGATGAATGTGGTGCTCAGTGAAATGTTTCACTGAAATTTGCCAAAGGAGAGAAAGTTTTTCATGTGATCATTGCAGATGGCTCTAAACAGGGTAGCACTCTGCCTGAAGTAGCAGGTCTAGAACTTGGAGATTGCTGCTAGATTTCTAGAGACCATAGTAAAGACCATGGCCAGGGAAACCTTTGCCCAGCTTTTAATAATGTGTCAGTTGTGATCCCATCTGGATTGGGACACCTTGGTAAGGGTAATTCAGCCCCTTGTCACCCTGACATTAGATTGTGCAATGTTGTTTATAAAAGGCTGCCTTTAAAGATTACTGAGAAGCTGCAGCTGGTGCTATAAGAGACAGGCCTCCTTCTGACAACCACTGTGAGAGCCACTACAGCATTTAATAAAGGATTATATTAGGCAGATGTTTTATTAGCTTCCAATACTTTTGGATACAATTTAGGTATAGTGCTAGCTATAATTCTAAAGTCTTACATGGGTAGTTTCACTCCCAAATATCTTTAGGTATCTCCTTCAGGTTGCTTAAGGTTTCCTTCTCCCCATTTGAGAAGTTAGTGAAGGGCAGAGATAGTCTAGCCCTTGTCCTCTGAAATTATTGTCTCCCAGAAGTCTGGTGAATGTCTACCTTGATTTGCTTTAGAAAAACTGTTAAAATAGCATTATTTAACAGAACTTTTGGGTTTTGATTGTTGCCATCATATTGAACATTTTAGTAGGGAATGCTGCTTGTACCCTGTTTTATTTTTTTTAAAATGTCATTGCTGCTTTATTGTTATCCTGTTTACTTGATAGTTGTACTGGAAGATGGTATATAAGCACTGTAAATAAATAATCAGATAGATGTGAGTTTTGAAATGATCACTAGAATTTAAATTAACTGCATATCTAATTTACTGTGAGGTAATAAAAGTATACTTAATGTCACCATAATGTGGAAAATTATGATAGTTGATCTGTGTGACCACTTTGTTTGTGATCCAGATGCTAACTAATTGGATAACTTCAAGGTTCTGCTTTCCTTTCTCCTTTTTTTAATCTCTAAAACTGTCTTAGACTTCAAATATAAAACACATTTATCATAAAAAGCCAACTACTGTATTTATCATGAAGAAGCAAACCATTTTTGTGTACAAGTACAGAATTTTCCATTCCTTAACTGAAGTCAGAAACTTTGGTTCAAAACAATCAGAATTTTATTCAGGTGTTGGACAAGCAGACCAAAACTGAGAAATTGTATATGGTCTAGGAATTATGGGATAGTCATTGCTTAGAACTATTGCATTAATTCACTTGGAACAAACCTCTTCTAGCAAGCAAATGCAGGAAGATACATAGTAAAAAACTTTTAAGAGTATTACAAAGCATAGTCCAAAGAAAACATGCTGTAAAACTGATTTGATTATCACTTTGAAATAAGAAAAATGAATTTACTCAAAGGGATATCTGCTCATCGTAGCTAATTAACTGCTTGTTGAGTTTTCTTGACACCTGGGCAGGGGATCCAATTAGGTTAGCATTTGGAGATAACAGGCCTAATCCAGCCTCCCAGTTCAATCCATCTAACTTCTGAGGCCTCAAGTGAGGTTCCTTTTTTCCTCCCCAAGAATTCCTTTGCTTCCAAAGCTGTACCCAACCATTGTTCTTCTTTGCTGAAATTGGCATTCCTGCTTATGCTGGTAGAATCTGGTCTACTTCACCGACGACTCATTTTCTCTGCTCATAGGGGAAGAACAAAGCAAAATGTCTTCCAGTTGGAAGCCTAGATCAGATGGTTCTCCTGGCCTTCATCACCCCACTTGGAGCATCTGTGTATACAAGTGTCATCTGTTTCCCAACTGGGATTGTATTAGGTGGGCTATGGTTGAGACAGTTTGTCCAAAATTCAAATGAAATGCGTAATCTGTGGCCCAAAGACAGTAAATTGTCCCAGCACCCCTTTGTAATAACTAGGTAAAACTTTTCTATACAGGCTTTGGGTTGAGAAAACAGCTGAGGTTTTAAAATATAAAGCAGATGCCTTAAGCATATCAATATCACATGGGTTACACAGATGTTCCATTTGTTGCAGCCTTATCTTTTGGTAAATGTCTTTGTAAAAAGCTAAAAGTCACATTAGACAAGGAATAATAAAAACAGGGCAGGTAAGAGTACTGCTGTGGAGATAAAAAGCAAAATATAATACAAAAACTGAGTAACAAATATGATCATATCTCAATAGCGGATATTAAAATAAGGTAATATAAAATTATTTTACATCTGAGTCAAAGCAACATGTTTCAGTGCTTCTAATGAAGCAGTAAGTGTTGAACATGGATAGTGTTTTATTTATTTCTAAATCTATAAGGATTACTTTAAACTTAGATATGACTGAGCTTCTTTTTAATTTGCTTATAATGCCATGGCTAGTGACCCTTTAAATCACAAGCCAATTACAAGCTTGTAGTTCCAACTAATTACATCCTGGCAATGCACATTTAGAATGGTAGCTTCAATATCCAGCTCATTAGGAGAAGGCAGAAAAATAAATTACATATTTACGGGTTGGTGTATATCAGGCACCTGAAAGTTTATAAGGGAAACTATACGTATTACAAAAGTAATATTACACATAAACTCAGTCTTTCACTTGATGAGCAACAGTGTAGAATTAAAAAGAAAGTTAAGTAACTGCTAATAATTTCATACTATTGTCTTTATGCAATAATGCATATGGAGAATATTATCCATTACAAATGGTATAATCCTTTAGAAATGGTGTCTGAAGTTATAATCATAACATACAATACAGTTTAATTACGTGGAAATCCACGATCTGTTTTCATTCAACAGTTTTTCCCTCAGTAAAAATTATGTTATTTTCAAAAGTTTCCTTCCTATATAACTCTTACCAGTGCTAATGGTCAAGCCACCTTTTTAACATCAACTTTTGTATCATAAACTCAGGAGATATCTTGCAGAATGGGATGTGTGAGCCTGGGTTGAAGCTGCCATAGCCTAAAGCTGAAGCAGGCACTTAAGCAGAGAGGACAAAAGTCAGGAATCTTGTCTATGAGATCTCTTCGGGGAGGTAGATAAGGAGGACGCAAGTCATTAAGGACACAAAGGACCTGAACCAGACAAAAGAAATCAGGCATGAGCACAGGGAAACCCTCAACCCATTCCCATCAACTTGTAAATCAACCAAGCAAGGACTTTGGGGGATAAAAGGGGTCCCAAAGCCCACCCACTCTAAGTCGTCTGACCCTTCTGAGTCATGTTTGGATCCAGACTTGGCGGCTTCCATCCCTCTAGCTAGTGCCTGGCAACCTAGTTGGGAAGGACATGGGTAAGTGTGGATGAGAGTGTGTGTGTGTGTGAGAAAGAGCAAATGCACCTTGCAACCAGTAAAGCTTTGCTGTTACTTTAAATTCAAAGAACCTCTTGTGCCTCAGTGTTTGGTTGGAAGTGATTTGTGTGTGTCCCTAATTATTTCCTGGCTGTTGACCAGGGCTGTGTGTCTTGTCTGCTCTAGCCACACCTATCTGGAAAACCCAGGTAGAAAACAAGGGGGGCTGACAAGATCCATGTGCCTCAACAGGCTGTGAGTATGTGAGTGAGTGACCATCAGCCGAACCTGGGAGCAGCATGTGTAACAGATGGAACTGCATTGTCAGTTCAAAAGTGAATCCCATTTTCAGTGAGATTTCTTCCTGTGTATAAAATTTCAGCCAGAAGCTCCATCTTCTGGTTCTAGTAATGTCTATGATGATGCTGAGCATGCTACTTCAACTCAAGTGAACCTAAACATATCTTGCTATACAAGTCATTCAAATGAGAGACTTTTGGAGGAACAGCAATACCTAACATTAAAATGATCTCAATATTTATAGTATATGCAAACATTAAAAAAACCTCAAAAGTTAGACCAACAACGTAATATCACAAATTATTTCAAGCATCACCAGTGTGGTTCTGATCAGCATTGGGAGACCTTGCAGCAGCCAAGGATCCACTTGGATATTCTCAGATATGAATCCAAACATAACTGGAAACTATAGTAGCTGGAAGCTGGTGTAGTAAACTAGTGGCAATAGGAGCTGGTGGAGAATTACTAAGGCAAAAGTTTGAAAGTGGCAGTTCCTCCACTGTGGCTTTTTCCCATCAACCATTTTAGGATTGCTCTGCCTATATTTTAAGCCAATTGTTTATCAGCTAGACACCTAAATATAATCCTTTTTTGTTTTCAGACTTTTCAAATTTTATTCACCATGAGGTTTTGATTGTGAAATGTTTTGGAGTTTGCGATTGGTACAGAATAAAGTACAGCAGATAATACTGATCCAGCAAAATTATGGATTTCTGTGTACTCTAAGCATGTCATATAACAATGAATTCAGTAATGGACACATATTTAGTAAATATTTAAAAGTCTATCATTCTAAGTACATGGACTGTGTTATGTGCAGTTTTCAAGCAAAGACATTCAATTAATTTGTAAGTTTCTGGTATCAGAAACTGCTTTCATCAAGCTAGCAATCTTTCAACATTGATAAGGAGGACCATTCTTCACTCTACCTTATACATATAATTCAGAAAGAATTATGATGTCTTTGCTTCTTATTTTCCCTTATACTCAAAATAAAAACAACAACAACAAGGAGCATAGGTGGGCATGGAGTGTTGCAAGTACACCAGACAGTTGAAGAAGAAAAAAGGACATTAGAAGAATATCTGAAGGACAGTCAAAAAGATACACTGAAGCCAGTACACCATGAAGGCTTACTGAATACCAAAGAAACCAAACCGGCCTATAAGAAAGACCAAATGAAGTACAAAAAAGAACAAATGAAGAACAAAAAAGAGGCATGGCAAGGCAAAATATTACATGGTCAGTACATATTAGCAGGCAAAACAGATAACAACAAGACCTGGCAATGGCTAAGAGCAGGAAAGTTGAAGAAAGAGACAGAGGCGCTAATTCTGGCTGCACAAGACCAAGCCTTAAGAACAAATGCATATAAGGCCAGAATTGAGAAGACAGCAACACACAGCAAATGCTGCCTCTGAAAAGAAGCTGAAGAAACAGTGGACCACCTGGTTAGCTGCTACAAGAAGATCACACAGACTGACTACAAACAATGGCATGACAAAGTAACAACAATTATACATTGGAATATCTGCAAGAAATACCATTTGCCTGCAAGCAAGAACTGGTGGGACCACAAAACAGACAAAGTAATAGAAAATGGAGAAGCTAAAGTGCTCTGGGACTTTAGAATTCAAACAGACAAGCCCCTGCCACACAACACCCCAGACTTAGCAATTGTTGATAAGAAAGACAAAAAAGTCTGGATAGTGGACATTGCAATACCTGGAGGCACCAAAATAGAAGAGAAAGAACTGGAGAAAATCACAAAATATAAAGACCTGCAAATAGGAGTAGAACGACTGTGGCAAAAGAAAGCAAAGACAGTACCAATAGGTGTCTTAGGTGCAATCCCAAAACATCTGGAGCATCATTTGAAGACCATCAACATTGACAAAATCACCATCAGTCAATTTCAAAAGGGAGTTTTACTTGGAACAGCTCATATCCTGCGGTGATACCTTTAACACCATCAAACAACAACATTTGCTTATCCCAGGTCCTTGGGAAGGACTTGATAGGTGGATAAAAATGCCAAATCCAGTCTAAACACCTGGCTGACTCTGTGACCAACAATAATTTATTAAATTTATATGCCACCTACCTCCCAGCGATTCTGGGCAGTTTACAAATTGTTAAAAAATTTACAAAGAACAATTAAAAAGAACCCAAAGCAGCACAAAACAAAAGAACAAAGATGGCAGAGAAAATAAACCCAGACAGAAACAAGGAAAAGAAAGAAGGGGCACCGGTCATCCTTGCCAAAATACATTATTTTGTATTAATGTCTGAAAAGTACTTCACTATGGGCAAAGAAGAATTATAAAACTTTTCTGTATAAGAACTGGAAATATGAAAATACAGTGGTTGTTAAAAACTGGATACTAATGAAAATACTTAGGCCCTTATTTAATAATCTATTTCTTAGAACCACTAATGGCAAACTTCTGTTAAATATATCTCACTTAAGTCTGAGTCTTTCAAAAAGGCACCTAAAGGTACAGGGTGTAAGTTTAATGCTTTTACATGGGATAGTTTTTTCCTTAACAGATTAACAGAAGAAGTGGTGGAGAAAATGCAGGATTACAAATGGAAGACAATCTTTGTCTGTATGCCTCCTCCAACAACAACTGTGAAATCCCAGGAATACAGGTCCATGTTTTCTTCTGGAAGCAGTCCATTGTAAGTTGCAGATGGCTGTCAACCATGGTTTTTAAACAAGTAAAGGTTGTTTCACACTTAAATGGTTTGGCAGTAAAACACTGATCTCCTGATACTTTCCCCTTAGGTCAGCTTCTCAGCTTGACTTGGCAGAAGACCCATAAACATGGCTTGACTAGATTACAGTCATTATTATGGGCAAGAATGAAGCCATATATGCAATAGTTGATTGCTGGCTACAATTCATAGATGTCAGGGATATCTCTGTTCTCAAGGATTTAAATTCTAGGCTTCTTCCTTCTACCTTTCCAGATTGATGGATACATGGAATGGCATCTTATAGCCCTGAAGTTGTGCAGTTCTGATATATTTACACAATGGTATCTCTAGCCTGGGCATCATAAGTTCCCACATCTCAGTACTTACACTTCTAATCAAGTTTTACCCATTAATATGCTGTAGTTCTAAAGGCAGGAATCCTTTTTTCTGTCCTCCCCTCTTCTATGCATATTCATCATACACTCCCCCCCATTAAAGTTTTATCTGCTGTTACATCTGCTGTTTTTTTTTTTTTTAAAGAGACATTTTTCATGAAGAAATTTTTAGGCTGAAACTTTGAGAATGTCAGGCAGGATTGGGAATGACCAGTATTTGACATTCTGAAAAGCAAGATGTTAGTTCTGAATGAGAAAGTAGAAGAAGCTAACAATCCAGAAAGCTCAGAAACCATCTGATGTTAAATTAATAACTTCTACATTTGTTGATGATGATAATTGGTTGCATGGGAGTTAATCTCTCACCCCTGCTTTTTAATTTGAAGAGACAGGTAATGACGGTAGCAGAGAAATGGTGCTCTTGCTATTCAAACTAAGGAAACAAAGATTTAGAAAATTGACAGTGTTGATTAGGAGCTAATTAAAACTGGGATTCAAATTTGGAAGATTTGGACAGTGGATTTCCAGATATCTGATTCTGAAAATTGCTAGGCTAATTTAGCCATCTGTTAGCTCCCAACATACTCTGTTTTTACAAGGATTCCATCAATCTCAGTTTTCAGTATTTTTGCAGAAGTAGGGAAGATTGAGTTTGACTGTCACATCATCAAACCTAGATCTCATTTCTCTCTGTTAATGGTTAATTAATATGGGATGAATGGATTGATATTGAAAGTTGTGTCAGTGGCAGTTCACACTGATATAAGTATTTTACACAAATAGGTGCGTCAACCATCTCCCATTAAAGCAGATCCAGATATATATGTTTGGGAGCTGATAGTTACGTTTGAAAAGATTCTTGAGGAGACTGAATGAAATTTGACCCTGGACAACAGAAAATATTTGAAAAACATTTCACTGCAGGTCTAGGCCTCTATGAAAATTGCACTGTTTACTTAAACAATAGTAGCAATATAAGCCAGTAGTTTTCCACACACCCAGCTCCATCGGTTACCTGAATCCATGGCCATCTGTCATTTTCTGCTGCAGTCCAAGCATTTATTAGACCCTTCTTGTTAAGTCGTGCATAGTAGGGGTACCACTTCTGGAGCCCAAAAAGAGCTCGATGGGTGGATGACGCAGTAATCTGCTGGTTAGAAATGATTCCTCCTTCAATTCCCAATGGTCCAGAGCATTCTGTGCAGGAAGGTGGGGGTGGGGGGGAGGGAGAATGAAAATAAAGGAAGAAAATAAGAACTTTGGAAACTGAGACCACAGATCCCTGATATCACCATTTTGAGGATGGAAGATATAAACCAGGTCCCAAAGGGGGGGGGGGGGATAGCTGAGATAGTGATTTGAGTGGTACCTTCCAGAATTATGAGTAAGCTTTATGGGTTTTCATTGCAAAGCAAACATTAATAATAATAATAATAATAATAATAATAATTAAAAATAACAACAACAAAGTATAAATGCAAAATTCTGCTTAGAGTTTGTACAGTATGCTTAGAAAGGTTTCCTGTTGTCTTCCATTACATAAAAGGCATAGCATGCACACAGAGGCTTGTGTCTTAAACTGAGTTCCCTTATAAAGTCATTTCATTATATATTACATTATATAATATTGTGTGTATGCATATGTGGGTATACATATGTGTGTGTGTATATGTATATAGATATTCCTGATATTTTATTTTATTTTTGCACTGGTCCTCGGAATACTATTCATAGAAATCAGAATGCAATCCTAGATACTTTGTAATACAAGCTATAGTAAAGATGTAGTAAATAACAGTAAAGTAAAGTAGCCTGCTTTGCACAGTAACTAGGAACTAACTGTAAAAGCAAAAGTTTCCCATGCATTTTTGCCTGAGACAGGTCCTAGAAATAACTTTTTATTATGCTATTCTTATCCTTTCTTGGATTTGTATATATTACAGAGAATATGAGGTCAGGCCTCCTTTTTATTGTTTTTAAAACATCAGTTTTGATTAAAGACTTGTGGAAAAGATATTTATTCCCTGGAATAATATACACTTTTTTTTTTAAGTATGAATGATTTCTTGCTGAATTTATGGGTTAATAGAGGTTAAGCTAAAAGCCACCCAAATGTTGGTCAGAACTGTTAAATCCAACTTTTCCAAAACAATTATCAATTAAATTAGCAGATAAGGACTTTACAGTCACATTGTCTGATATCTGAAGGCAGCAGTTTACGTGGACTGCTGGCTGCACTTATAAATTAAATCCATAGACCAGTTTTGATCAAATATTTGGACAAAAATAATCTATAGATCTATTTAAATGAATTAAGAAAACTGATTTCAGTCTAATTAATTTTGCTTAAACTGATTCAGTTGTAGATTAATCCAGGTAATCAACGTTCCCCCTAGATTTAGAAGATGCCTTCTAATACTTGACAATATAATACTCTAGATCCAGTAGTAATCTTGTAGATGATGTACTTATTGAAATCTGACAAATGACTATTTTTCTAATTGGTACAAAAGCAATATGATTTCTTGAAAATAAGGATGTGCCAAAAGAGGTTCTGAGTATGCCCAGAAAAATGGAAATCTCAGAACATCCCATTGTCCTCATGAAAAACTTATATACAGGTCAGGAAGCCACAGTACAGACAGAACATGGTGAAACAGATTGATGCCAGGTTGGCAAAGGAGTGCAACAAGGCTGTATACTCTCCTATTTTTATTCAACCTACAGTATATGCTGAATATATATTAAGGGACGCTGGATTGGAAGAAAATGTATGTGGTGTTAAAATTGGAGGAAGAAACATCAATAACCTGCGCTATGCTGATGACACTACTCTGATAGCTGAAAATGCAGAGGATCTCCAGCCCTATTACCAAAAGTCAAAGAGCACAATGAAAAAATGGGACTAAAATTAAAAATAAAGAAGACCAAACTAATGACAACAGATAGAAGAAACAGCCTTAGAATTGGCAATGAAGATATCAAAGTGGTGGATAGCTTCTGCCTTTTAGGATCAACCATCAATAATAAAGGAACAAGCAGTCAAAAAATATGCCACAGACTAGCACTTGGTAGACCAGCCATGAAGGTCTTGGAAAAGATATTCAAATGCTGTGATATGTCTATACCTACAAAGATGAGAATCATGCAAACCATGGTATGCCCTATGACACTCTATAAAAGTGAAAGTTGGACTTTAAAGAAGCAGGATAGGAAGAGTATTGATGCCTTTGATTTTGGTGTTGGAGAAGACTCCTGAGAATACCATGGACAGCCAAGAAAACAAAGTGATGGATCATTGAACAAATCAACCCAGAGTTCTGATTTGAGGCACAAATGACCAGACTCAAATTAGCCTACTTTGGACACATTATGCAAAGACCTAGCTCTCTGGAAAAGGCTCTAATGCTGAGAAAGGTGAAAGGAAAGAGGAAGAGCAGCAGCAAGGTGGATGGACTCAGTTACAGTGGCGAGACTGCACCACTGGGAGACCTCAAAGAACAGGTTAAAGATAGATCATCATGGAGAAAATATATCTATGTGGTCACTAGGAGTCAAAAACAACTTGATGGTGCATCAATCAATTTATCAAAAGAGGTTGTTTTGTTGTTAACAGTGGCATCACAGTTTAAATGCATTACTTTCTTTTATCCTGTTAGCAGCGTTTGCTAAGACATCAGGAGTTCAACAGTTTTTTAAATGGGAAGCATATCAAAAGCAAATCTGCTTGAGACGTGTGGTTTTCTTCTCCCAATAACTCATTTTCTGAAATTAGGTAACTCTGGCTGTGCTTAGTATAGCATGATATTCGGAATGCAAACTGACAGTAGATTATAGATTACCCCCAGTACTACAGTGTTTAATACTGATTTATGCATAAACCTATCAGTGTGCAATTAAATGCAGAGACATTCAGATTCATTTGCAGTTCTTGTGTTTAGAATTAGGGAAAAATAAAGCGCCATCCATATGAAAGATCATTAAAGGTGGCCTGGAATGAGCATTTCAAAAGTCTGTTTGGTTCAGATTATATCCACATATGAAACATAAATTCAGTGGGTTATTATTGGTCTTTTTCTATCCACAGCATAAGGTCTCTTCTCTGCAAACAACCAGAATAAACAAGAATGCTTAAAAGCATTGGAAGATTCCTTACATTAGGTTTGAACAAGAATGTTATTCAAACTGCCTCAGTATTATCTTACTATAAAATTATATGTTTATGACTCTAGGAACAATTTTAGAGAACTATCTGTTTTACTGACAGTCCTGTAAAACAGTTGACAGCCATGAATTACTGGTCTGACTTCAGTTCTGCACACATTCAGAGTTAATTGATTGAAGATCCTACCCCTTTAAACTTCATGAAATAGCACATTTTCCTTTTCTATGACTAGATGCATTTACTGAAAGCTCAGAAAGCATCTTGCCTATATTCCAGGTACATGTTTATGCTCACAGAAGATAATTGCATACCTTTGAACTTTGTCCTGAGGGTACTCTACTGTAAACCAAGGATTTGTACTGCAACATTTGGTTGAAAAATGCATCACTAAATCCAGAACAATCCTAAATGCAGCCTTTGTTGATTTCAAAATTGCATTTTATGCCATTTCTAGAGTAAAACTAGGGGTTAAACTTAACAACTCTACAATTCAAAGGTACTTATTATTACTCATTTGCAATTTACAAATTAGGTTATTTACTGTAACACTTAACTGCAATCTTGAGAATTAGGTATTACAGTGAAAGTCTGCTTTCTAGGTGTGTTCTAATCCCAAAGGAGTATTGCAAGGCTGTATCTTATCACTGCTACTTTTTAACTTCTATGTTAATTCACTGATGAGGCATCTTACTTTGGAATACACATTTCTAAATTTGCTAAGAGCAATAGCTTATTTTACTTTATGCAGATGATGTTCTGATACTAGTATAGTCTTCAGTCGCTTCAGGACAGCCTTGAAGATTCTTAAGTAATTAACTTGTAATTTATTATTATAAGACCAAAATTATGGTTGTTGCTACAAGACCTAAGGCCAATCAGTTGTAATGGTATTGAATTGGCCAAGTGCTTTAAGTACTTAAGTTTGGTTTTTCAGCTCTTAGGACAAGTAAAAAATAAAAATAAAAAAATAAAAAACAATGGAGCTGGATGACCCAGCAACCTTGACTGCCCAAAGAACTAGGACAGTTACCCTGAGATTCTTTTATGGGAAAGGAAACAAGATTTTCAGCCTGGCCTATAACTTATTTGTGATCAAAATACTGGCCCTAATTCCTATATAGAACTCAATTAGGCCCAGATACAAACTCAACTTTGCCTCATTAGTACACATACAATTCAAATTTCTAAGAACCTTGCTACAAGACGTGCTTAATGCTGTTCTTTGTCTGGAAATGGGGCAACTGACAGAAGAGTGTAGCATGTCATGCTCAAGTATTAGCCAATACTAAAACATTGTCAATGAGATCTAGCCCTTTCTATATTTGCTGATGATTTCCAGTCTGCTTGGAAATTGACAGTTCATAAAAAAAATGCTGTCATGTGGTTTCACAGCAAAGTTTTCTTAACAATGCCCTATCGGCTAAGGAGCTTCTTATGCAACTCATCACAGGCTTGGATCAGCAAATGCCCCTTAGATTATCAAACATAGAGACCAAGACTCTTGTTCACTAAGCCAAACTGCTATTTTAAGTTCCTGGCTTTGGCCAGATATTGGAAAGCACCCTTTAAGGGCTATACTAATATTCTTCCAACCACTCTGCTAGAGGGAAAATTCAATAATATAACTTATAATGAACATGTTTGCCTCTGTACTCAGGAATAGTTGAAACCATTGGACATGTCCTTTCATACAGCTCCTTTTATAGATATTTTTGTGTGGAACTCAAAAGCTTATTATACTTCTCTCCTTTTAGCAGACAAACACCATGATATTACCTACAAAATAGTCAATAGTTATGTTTGTGCTTGTAAAATCTGTTTGCATAATCTAAAGGAAACTCTGTTCTAAATGGGTTATTAATTTCATTATACTTCTGTTGCATTTTAAATCGGTCTCATCTATGTTAAGGTGTATGAAAGCTAGGGATGTAATAGAGAGATACTATGCTATGCTATGTCCTGACATTTAAAGCAAAAAACAGCTGATCCAAAAAATACCCCAAAATGGGTGATGCTGTAAAGTGCTTAAGAGCAGTGGACCATATCTACAATGAACATTGTTGGAAATATAAAGGATGTTAAAGAACCAATGATGCAGCTTTGTAACATATTTTCTCTTTGTCACAGGTTTTTTTTCCAGGTATTTGAAATGAATTAATAGCCAAAATAAAAATTGAGAGGTCCCTCAAAGTAGGACTTAGGATCTGCTGACCCTTCAGAAGAAAAGGCAGCAATAGGTCTGACAGCCACCAGAACCCACCAGTCGCTGATAAAATATCATATCAGTTTAGATAAGAATGTAAGACTGATTGTGTAATTTTTGATGGGAAAGGACTGCCTCAGTTCTGCTCTAGAAAGTTTGGGAGTGGGGATTCTGGAACATAGTGGAAGATGGTATAGGAGTTGCAAAAAGAAAGGGACTAGATTGCTGCATTTTTTTCAGATTCTGGACATTTCTGCTGGATCTCATAATCTTCTACAAATGAATGATTATTTTCTTCTGTGCAATTTTGACATACAGTTCAATCCTCAGCACTTTCAGCTGGAACTACTTCAACTGAGCTGTTTGGGTTACAAGTAAATTCATTAATAATGAAGTGTAACAGGGAGTACAATCCTCTTTATGTTTACTTAGAAACAACTCCCACTATTTTGAGTGATGTTTGTTCCCTATAAATGTGTTTAATTTCTGCAATTCACAATGATATCTCCTGCTTTACATTGTTGAGGAACTATGGAACTGGAGCTGAATTTTTGGAGTTTGTATTAGTTTGCAGTGCTGCATTGTTGATGCACACTGCATTTGAAGCACACTGTGAAGTCAACACTATGCTTGTTTAAAACTCCAGAGCTAAAGACTGCAATAGGATTGTTTTGTCCCTCTCTGCTATCTGATCAAAAATGGGGAAATCCCAAATGGGTGAAGATATATATAATTTATGCAAGTAGCTAATGGTGAAAACCACAGGAAGAAGAAATATGCTCTGGTCTCATAAATTTTTTTGATTGCCTGAGGTGGGCTACACAGTCTAAAATAATAGCTGCAAGAAGACAAGAAGCAAGGAAACTAAGGAGCCCGGAAGCTTAGGTGGGATTGGCAAACTGAACACAACAGATAAAAAGGACGGTGTTAGAGGGCAATCCATAATTGCTGCACTCTAGATGCAAGTGTCCACACTCTCACTGTGTTCTAGAACTTGCATATGGAACCCATCTCATTGGAATTCTAGTTGAGACTGGCCCCCTGACTGGAACCTGCATGTTGGTAATATGCCTCAATTGTGATAAATGAAATTATTTTTCTATATGCTGTTTCTATTATTCATTATATGTAAACTAAGTTTAAATCAACGTAACCCGCTTGTTGCATTTTTGAAGTTCTGTGAGCTTGGTTTTTGAACTGCAAATGTTTTATTATGCTAACATCATCAGTGTAGGAGTTTTGGGGAACTCTGTCATAGATTTAGATATGTTCATATACAGTAATTCTAAAAGCAACAGCAGCATAAACCAATGGATAATGGTAATGGTACATTGTTTTAGAATATACAGTTTGCTCTGTTGATGCTGAGCTATACTTCTCATCTTGTTTTACAATACTGTCTACTGAAAGGTCGTATTGTCTACCGAAAGGCCAGCCCACAGAAAGATGCTGTCTTATATATTGCTTTTAACACTGCTGGAAGGCATTTTATATGAATAACATGTTTTCATAAACATTCTGTTCTACTAGAAAGGGAGTTTATTCTTTCAAGTGTGAAATGTTGGTGATCCATGGGTATCTATTTAAACATACAATCTATCCTTCCCATAAATTAGCATAAGGGTTTTTCCACAGTATGACAATAGTGCTATTGGTTACAAGATATAGTTACCAAGGCAGCTTAAAGCAAGACAAAAGAAATTTTAATTGCCCAAGCGCTGCTTTGACAAGCAAGTTGGACAAGCAAGTTGGGAGCTACATACCAGCTGTAGGTAAGGCCACAGTCCTAACTAATGGGACAGCAGCCAGCACTAGAGTGGACAGAATGAACCTGCCTGTTGGTATACAACCTTCTACATGACTTACTTGCTTGGATACATGCACATTCATCCCTATCACCCACTCACATGCACTGAACATTCACAGCAACCACATACATACATCACAGAAAGGCACAGCCTGCCTATGGAAACAAGGAAGTCTCTCTCCCCCCCGCCCCCTGCCATTTCTCCAGCTTTTTTGTGTTATCTTTTCAGCAGCCAGAAAGTGGGCAGGGGGGTGGAATAGGGAACTTTGTGGTCCAATGAGCAAAACTAAGTCGACAGTAGAGGTTGTTAGCATAGAAGAAGTCCTTTGGAAATAATCAAGAATATCATGCTAATGTAAAGTGCTAAAAATGAGGTATAATAATCTTAGAAAGCAGAAATACAGGCAAATTGTTCTCATTTAAATAAATTAAAAAGCTGCAATACCTCTCACACATCTTATGTATATTGTGTGTATATTGTGTATGTGTGTGTATGTATATATGTATATATACATATACATGTAGTGTAAGTATGTGTGTGTGTATATGTACACACACTGTTCTCTCTTTTTTAGAAAAATAATAAAATTAGAGTATTTTTATGTCAGATGGAAATGATGAACTATGCGGGGACCTATATAAATCAAAGCAAAGTTATGGAAGTGAAATTGTGTTTAACATAGATATAAAGATAATTCTTAGGTAAATGGGAGAAGGTTCAGAAGTAATGCTGGCAAGAAATTACCAATCTTTATAGGAGCAGAATATCTAAGTAGCTGAACACTATCTGTCTGATCCATATGATAGCAATCACACCGCACTTGTGATGTGCAGCCTTATATTCAATCTGAACAAAAGAACATTGCAGGGCATGAAAAATAACTACATTTCTGCTAAGTGCCCTATGGGAAATGAACTCATATCCCAAGATATACTAGAATGAAACCTTTTCTCAGATGAATATGGGATAGTGAAAATGGGTTAGTAATGTATGTACTAGGCCTTACTCTGCTTGAGGTGACTTAAGAAAAGAAAAGCTCTCAGCCACATTTATTAAATTACCCAAAGTCACAGAATGTCATATTCTCCTTTTAAAAAGTAGCTAAAAGTGGTAAGCTCCATCTTAATGGAGGATTAATATTGATGGTAGAAGATTAGTCAAGACAACATCCTGCCACTTATTGATAACACTACTGTAAAAAATGAAAGGAAGAAAGGCCTGAACCTATCTATTATTGACTGTAGCTTCACTGACTCTTGACTTTGCTGTTACCTTTGGTCCTACTAGTGCCAGCTCAAGGATATACAGTATGGCACCCCTAGGCCACATTGACTGATGGTGCCATTTTCCACTGATATGAAAATTCACATTTTTAGAATGATTTGGAAGAAGGGGCAGCATAGGTGCTCCCTAAGCTTTGTGCCCTAGGCTAGTGCCTACTTGACCTTAGCTTAAAGCCAGTTCTGGTTTCTACTTGCATACAACCCCTGACAGCTCAATCCTAAGGAAATGTGGCTTCAACAAGGAATGATTCTTCATGCTTGCTCTTGAACCAAACTAATTCCAGTCTTGAATTGTTCTCCATGGGTTTCACAAACTCTGGGAAAGCTATATAAATGACAGCAGAAGTAGATGACACTACTTGACTGAATCAAGCATGGCAATAAATCTGACTCCCTTAGTATTAGCTTACAGGCACAATGATATTATTGCTCCCCTTTCAGAACCCATCTACTTCAAAACCTTGCATCAGCCAAGAAAACAAACACATGGCTCATCGAACAAATCAACCTAGAGTTCTCACTAGTGACACAAATGACCACAAATTATCTTACTTTGGATACATTATATGAAGAGCTAGCTCTCTGGAGAAGGCTCTAATACTGGGAAAAGTGAAAGGAAAGAAAAAAGAAGCACAACCAGCAATTAGGTGGATGGACTTAGTTACAGTGGCAATGAGTGTACCATTGAGAGACCAAGTTAGGGATAGATTGTCATGGAGAAAATCTATGTGGTCATTAAGAGTTGACACTGATTTGATGGCACATAATCAATCAATTCTTGTGCATTATTGTATTTCTGGGGAAAAAATAGCATCACATGTGGAAAATAAAAGTGAAGTATTGTTAGAGAAACATATTTAGTATAGGAATAAGATGGGCTTCAAGGAGGAGACTGAAGAGAATTGTAAAAATATTATGAATGCTAGCCAAATCCAAATTAATACTGAAACTATCAAGGAGCTGCCACAGAATTGGACACCATAGCGCATATGTTAATAAATGCCCATTACATAAGAATAGATATATTTCTTCTTGCCACTCAGGCTCAAATCAAGGCATATGCTTTGCTTTTTTTCCCCAAAATGCAGGAGGTATTCCCCAGTCCCATGTCAGAAGTCAAAAGAACTGCCAATTTAATCTTACTTGTACATCGGCAGTATTTTCTATTGGGTCTAAGGAAATTTTTAGGAAGGGCCACATAGGCTGCTGTGAATTTGCACAGCTTTTAACACCTCTTTAGCATTGCTGGAGCATTGCTTCAGCTTTCCATCCTCAGTTTCCCTCATCATAGGACTGTCTATCATCTTCCATACTGTTGATTGTGAAAGAGACAAAGGGCCCACCAAATGCCAACTGGAATCCAACAAATGAAATGGAAGCTCAGCAACACCATCATCCACCATTGTTCTCTAGCAAGACACTTACTGCTTCTGATACTGATGGTAACTGTTCTATAAAGATAAAATAAAGCTATAAACAATGCTGATCTCCAATATCTTGCTGCAGCTTCCTGTCTAACATCTCTGCCCAATGGTATGGCTGGTTCTGGATGCAGCTTGCTCAGTTAAACAACTATAGTCCACAACACACAGTTTTACAGCATATTTGACTATATGACTGTTGCTTTCTTTGGTTGTACCCAATGCTGCATAAGTGATACCTTAAATGATAAAAAAAGGAGTGGGGGGGGGGGAGGAGAGACAGATAAGGGAGATTATGTAGAAATTGTTGACATTAATAGCAGAATATGCAGCAATGATGAGAGATTCTAGCTTGATTTTTTTTTCTATCATATTTCACAAATCCTCAACAGCTTAGTCAAATGAGATTTGAGTGAATAAATATTTCAAGGGCTCAGGACATGAGATAATTATAGTTAACATGTGCTCATTTATTTAAGGCAGGGAAGCATTAATACAGAGAAGTCCCTATACTACTTCCAAATATGGCTATCTTTTATTTGTGCCTATTTATTTCCTGCAAGAATCATCCATAGGCAATGGAATGGATGACACTGGTAAATTAACTGTACCAGTTTTTAGGAAATTTCATTTTTGCTTTTTAGGGTTTGCAGGTGTTTTTCTGACCCATGGCTATTTTCTGTACAAGTCTGCACCAACTCCGGCAGTAAAGGCACAATCGGGTATACTCCCTATACAAGGCCATCTAGTAATTAAAGTATTCAACTATTGGCTGAAGATATTATCTATGGACCCAGATATATTACCCAAGCTTTGTTTTGGAGAGCAGTTGCATAATAGGCCTCCTTGCACTTGGGCTGCCCAACATTGAACAAAAAGATCACTACCCATTTCTGAAATTTCCAAACAGCAATTGTGGGTAGGTAAACAATGGTGCAGCCTAGAAGAATGTGAACATTTGTCCTATTTAGGAAAAAACACATATGTGCATGGAAGGGCAGGTTTTCTATCAGAATATGTATGGGAGAAAGCATTACTTTCCCTTTATTACAATATAGGTCTTACTGCTTTTTCACTAGAACCCAAATTCTCCAGAGTCTCAATTTGCAAAACCTGTCACCAAGGATGTATCTTCAGCATATGTATGGTGTGCCAATGCAGTAAAAGCTTTTTTTTTTTTTTGAGTCCTTCTATCCCTAAAGTATAATCAAAGCCAATGAATTATACTCTACTTCTTGTTCTATTTGCTTGACAAACTGGGTGCTCTAGTGTAATAACACGGCTAAAATTTATTTGTTTGAAAATAAGTTTATATAAACCTCCTGACAGTGACCTACAAGCAACCACTCTATACAAAACTTCAAAAATGTCCTGGGTTGAAGATGTTCCAAGTTAATTTCAAAGCAAGAACAAAATGAAGTTAACACATATCTTAATAGACTATCTTAATAGAAAATATCTCAATAGAAAATCTGTTTCATGATCTAAAACTTGCATTGGATGTCCATAATTGTACAAATCTCTTCTAACTGTCAATGCTTAAGTATGTTAAATTTATAGTGAGAAAACCTTGGTTTAATTAGAGGCAGGAACAATTTATTATATATATTATGCAAATCATTGATTTATATAAGTAGCATGACATTTTTCAGTTACATAATTACTATAAATATATGCAATGGTAGTTTTTGTAATTTCAATATTGCTACACAGTTAGGGTTTTGACATGCTATAAACATTTGTGAAAGAAAGGGAGCTTTTCTATATTAATATTATGTCTCTGAGAACAATCTTGTACTAAGACTACATGTTAGCATTTCAGTATGCCATAGTTTATGTTTATAGCTCACGAATATTAAAACTTAGGGAACTTAAACTAATGTTTTCAGAAAGTCTGTGGTTGATTTTTCTAAATGGTTTTTAACATTTCAGCCAGAGAAATGTTAAATCACCTGTCCATCATATTATTCACTTTACAATTATCAGCAGTTAATGGAGGTCTAAGAATGAAATAATTTTTCAAAACAGAATGTATGTTTTGCTATATAGATCAGCATAATCTATATACACTGTACCCCAACATTCCAACATACCATATGGGGGTATCAATTTGCACTGCAACAATATCTTGTGCATCTCAGCCTTATCATATAAAAATGTGTACCAAACCTATTTCTTTGAAAGCTTTAATCATGGATGAGGCATGAAACTCATGAGATGGCCATAAAAGTTTCTCCTGAAGGGGTTGAGAGCCAGTAGATGCTTATACTAGAGGAAAAAGAGGACAGGGAAATCTCCTAGTCTCTCTCCTCTGTGTAACTTTCTATATGCATCCATACATCCCTTAAGCTTTTCAAGGATACAAAAGGAATGAGCAATTGGCAAATATTGCTTCCTCCCTTCCTAGAATCAAAAGATGAATACATAAATATTGTAAAACAACTTCCCAAAGAGAAATGTGATCATACATTGTCTGTCTGTCTGTCTGTCTGTCTATCTTCTTTTTACAAGGGAAAAAAATGAAAGAGAAGAAGAAAATGTACAAAATTGTGTGAACCGTTTCTGAAATTGATTATAAAAAATTATCCTACTAAAAGAGAAAGTGGAATGGAGAGAAAGCTGCTCAGTGATTCTAAAATGGTAGTCATCAATCAAAACTCTGAGATGGTATGAGTTCAGCCAATTTTATATTACCTTCATTTAAATGTTATGCTTCTTGATTGTCTTCCATTGATATAACATATTAGTTCACAACACTTACACACTAGCACTAGGACAATCAGAGTGAAATCTGTATGTTGTAATGTATACTTACTATATTGGCAATTTCTCCCCATGAATTCACCTGGGCACTCACAGGAATAGTTAGCTACCAGATCTGTACAAATGCCACCATTCTTGCAGGGTTCAGCTTCACATTCATTCACATCTGTGGGGAAGGAATTAAATCCTTAGTAAAAAAAAAAACTCCATTATCAGAACAAGTCCAATGCTTGGAGAGATTGCCTATATAAAGTATAAATGTGTTTTCAGTGAAGAAAAAATCCTACAGACTTCTGTCTTTCTCACATATGTAATTAAGAGCCAGGCAATATGCTGGTAATAAAAAATGGAACATTATATAGTCAAGAAAAGCATTTTAACATCTGCATTGGTTTCCATGGAACAGTCGGTTACATTCTCAAATCCTTCTCATTTAAACAAAAACAAAAACAAAACAAAAAAACCCCCTGAATTTTGCTTAAACTGAGTCCATGAAAACAAAACTGCAAAATAATTGGAACAAGAAGGTATATTATTGGTACTCCAAAAACTCAGATGTTGCATAATATCAAAATGCTGCAGTTGGTACCCTACTCTATGTTGCCCAACTCTTCTGGAATTCCTTCCAACCTCTTGTTTTTGGGTTACCAAGTAATAATATATTGCATCTCTGGATATATGTTTCTGCTCTCTCCTCGTGTTGTATCTGGGTGGATTTGTGTGTGTTGAGAAAGAGGGCAAGCTGCATATACTCTGAACTAGTTCTCATGACCAGATGGAAGGAGACAGAGGGGCTTAGCATGACACAATCAACAACATTCTGAGTTGCTGCCCAACAGAGCCACAAGGATGCATTGGACAATATTTTTCTGGAATGTTTTCCTCTAGAGCCTCTGGCTAAATCTATTTTCTAACTTTTCCTAGCTTCCCCTTCCCACATGCATCAAATTTGTCTCCCCCATACCAAATTTGAATTAGAAAAAAATAAAAAAGACATTTTAAAGAGAAAAACTTAAAAACAGGTATTCACTTTCACTTTCACCTGTCCTTTTTCATGTTTCCTGTTATTCAATTAGCATTCTCAAAATTTTATTCTTTGGACCACAAACAACTCCAGCATAACATAACTATTTTTCAGTAACTCTCAAAAAGCCCAAATTCAGTCAGTTTCACTCTAGGACTTCAGTTGTGGAAATGTGCACTCCTATGAGATTTTAACAGTTGTACTGAGAATCCTAGAAGTGGTACAGAATAGCTCTTTCTACCCCCCCAGGCAAGTCCGGCATGGAGTCCTTCAAAAGTTGTAGTTCCCCCACCCCTGGATTGAAATGAAGATACATTCCTATCAAGAAAACCAGTCAGAAATGGTTCAAATTTGGTAGCACTGGATTTTGCACATAACTGATTTTTTTTTCTTTTTTTGTTGGTTGAAAAATTGAAACTTTTCTAAGTTACACAGAGAGAGCTAATACTATTCCTTCTTTCTAACTGCTTTTAATATACACTGAGATAGCAATCACAGTAATTCATTAACTTATTTTCACTGTAATTTCACACATTAAAAATATGCCTTCACGGCAACAATTACCATTATCTTCCTTGAACCCTATTACCATGACTGACTATTTATATATATGACCAGGACACAAATGAGATTACCTTAAAGAGAGTCAATGCATTATCAGTCATCACTACTTACAGAAATATTCAAATCTGTAAGAACAATTCTGGTCTACAAACAGAAATCATTTCAAGAGAACACAGATTTCTTGTGAAAAGCAAACTGCCAGCAAACGTTACTGCTAGTCCCATCAGTTGCCTATAATACCCCAACCTGTTCACATGCTCTGTCTGTAGTTGTCTGTAGTCTATAATTTCAGATCTATGTAATATAATCATTGTACACATGACACCCTAAACAGTAAATAAACTACAGATGATTATTTTAATAGCTTCTCCACTCAGAAAGAAGGAGCCAATGAGCACATTTGTATTAATTGACTTTAATAATTTACCATGTTGTGCTAATGCAGTCTGTGGAATTGTATGGCATCATCTGTGCCACCATATTTTGAAGAACTGAGGTCTATATCCAACTTTCAAACAATGAGTACTTGTAGGACTAATGGATCTGGGTTGTAAAAATCTATTAATTATTGGCAACAACAGTCTTCTGTATCTTTCTACAGCCATCTACTAGTCATCTGGTGTTTGGCAGCCCAGATCCAGTAGCCCTATGAATACTGCCAGGCAGCAGCAATGCAACCGTTAGGCGATGTGCAAGCCAGATGGAAAGCAACTACTAGCTTGGCTCTTCAGTTCAGTTTAAATGGAAAGGCAAGCCATTAAGATAAGCCTACATTATTCTTAGGTATTAATTGAAAATATATAATGGGAACCACATCCAGTGAAACATTTATTCATTGTTCAAATATACTGGCTTTGCTTGACTGAGTTTCCTTCTCTTCCAATAAACTATGCTCAGGTTCATTTTTCACTTTAAAACTATTTCTGTTTACTTACATGGTACCTTCTAGTTTTGATTCAGTGATAAAAAACACAAACGTTCAACTTACAGGCATCCTTCAAACACTAAAGTCCCATTTTGCAAGAATTAAAGGGATTGTGAGTACATTTTAAAAAAACTGTGTAAACCTGAAGTATAGCCTAAAGGGACCAAAATATTCTGTCTAAACTTCTAGAAAACAAAGAAAGATATGGTGTTGATCTGATACAAAATGATTTTTTAAAAGTTTTTCCTTGAAAAAAGAACAAACTGTTAAATCTCTGTTCAGAATAAATCAATACCTTCCAAGATATTGGAGAGAAATTGACAGTAGAGAAATAAAATATATTCAAGGATTATATAGGCTCCATTTGTTTGGATACAGAGGCTGAAACAAAACTCTTAAGTTACACATTTTATGATAAACACATTCTACTAAGTGATAAAAATGAGAATTAGCATTTGGTCTGAGGTGTGAAGCCAACCCCATTGATGAAAACACATTTTTCTTTTTTTTCTTCCTACTTTATAATACTGATTTTATATAATTATTTACTTACGACTGAGGCATATCATCATCATCATCATCATCATCATCATCATCATCATCCAAATCCAGTCTAAACAACTGGCTGACTTTATGATCAACAATAATTTATTAAATTTATATGCCGCCTGACTCCCAACAACTCTGGATGGAACTAACTAAAGGAACTAGTTTGAGAATTCCCTGTAGAAATCCATTGAGATTGTTTTTGTTTTTGGTTTTGTTTTAATCTAATTTAAAGTTAAGTTTTATGGCTGCAAAAAGGATAACAATCTAAAGAGGAACATGATAGAAGAATCATACAATTCTGCGTGGTGTGAAAAAAGTGGAAAATTCCCTCTTTCATATTACTAAAACACAGAATCAACCAATCAAGTGAAATGGTGGGAGACTCATATAAAAGAAAGTATTTGATACATTGTTAAATGATGGTATCCTCCAACAAATGGGACAGTGATAATCACCAACTTCGTTGGTTTTAAAGAATAAACCTCTGAATGTCAGGGTTTTTGGAACACAGACAGAAGAAGGTCTTGCAAGTAGGCTTTCTAGAAGCTTTTTTACCCCGCTTTTCTTACCAAAGCAGCCCACAGCTTTTCTATAGGTATCAGTCATAGCCATCATATTTTTTTCCTACTGAAAGGTAATCAAAATATAATAAAAACAGAAGTATTGGGATTCATTATGAGTCACCATTAGAAGACCAAAAAAAGTACAGGAAAGGATTTACATGAATAGTCTTAATTGATTTGGGCATCGTAATATAAGTTCCTCCAATTCAAGAGGTCATTTGCTGGATGAGTGAAACTAATGGTCTAGACTAATGAGTAGAACTTAATGCTTTTAGTTGCTGTTTCAACCAACTACTTTGAAGTATTTTGGGAGATAACAACATCTTTGCATTTCGAATTATACTGACAGCCAAGCTGAACTCTGGTTTAGTAGCTTTGGTTGATTGTTTTACTCTGAACTGTTTTAGCTTTTTAGTTACATGCTGCTTTTCCATAAAATATAGCATTCAAAGCAGCTTTCAGCAAAAATAAATATCATCTATTAGAACAACTGAATCAATGG
Organism: Python bivittatus; assembly: GCF_059951505.1. Lineage (NCBI taxonomy): Eukaryota > Metazoa > Chordata > Lepidosauria > Squamata > Pythonidae > Python > Python bivittatus. The sequence goes on from NW_028277112.1 coordinate 8,846,991, forward strand.
CATCAATAAGTAGTACATTTATAATACAAAACATACAATAGTCTTATAAGCAATGTAGGTAAAAAACTATTATATAGTAAAAAAAATTTGAAGAAGACCAGGAGGTATAACAACTTTTGAAACCCTGGCTATGCAAATTCTGTTGAAGTCCAGATATCTTAAAGGTTGAAAAACACTGGACTAGAGACTTCAAGGTCGCTCCCAACTGTATGATTCTGTGATTCCATGAAATAAAGCTCTAAACATTTCATAATTAGTGGCATATACTTCTTACTGGATGCCCATTTAGAAGGGAAATTCCTCCTTTGAATCCTTCCCCACCCCCCAACTTGCCAAGATATGGCAATAGCTTTGATTAAAATTAATTCTCTGGAAGCTGAAGGAGAGTCTGCTTGCACAACTGTCTGAGGGAATCAGTTTTTAAACTCAGGACCAGCTTCTGTGTTATAGCAGGGGCTATGTTTGGGAGAGGAAAAAAAAAAACTGCATACAGAGAAGTACAACAGCTAAACAAAGTTTAATGGGGTGGTAAAGTTAAACTCATGAATTATTTACACTCTTAGAATGTTTAGAGTGTCTACCAGTTCAGCTGCATAGTTTTGGCTAAAGTAGTAATGTTCGTTCAGGTATTTTTTTTTTCACACTTTGTTGCAGATCTCTGTTTAAAATTATTAAGCAGCTGTATTTTTCCCTAGGCTTATGTGGCAAAAGCCACTCAATCTTGGGAAAATATGCATTTGGCTTAAGGTGTTTCTGACAAGTGCTATGTGTGTGCCCACAATGGCTCCATATCACATAGTGCCTTTTTAAATTTTACAAGAAATAAAATCTTGGGAGAAATTGATGAATGAAATTTGTACATCTGAAGAAAAATTCATAGATGCAGTGAAAACAGATGTGGATACCAGCTACCAGAAATAAGAACTGCCATGCAACAAGACATAGGGACACAATCCACCAAAATCAGACAAAGTCTGGAATGACAGCTACCAGATAAGAACTGCCATGCAGCAGGTCATGTAGTGGTTGAAGAAAGGCTGCGGTGACACAAGGAATATACTGTATGAACTTCATTACTGGCAAAGGATAAAAGGATAAGCAGCACAGGTCTCTGTCAGAAGACCCCCAATTTATGTACACAACTATCTGTGGAGTACTCCTGTCTTCCCCAACACCCATGTATTACCTGATTGGTTCTGTAACAGGCAAATAAATATGAGTGTGTGCAATGCTTAAGCAATTGTAATGAATAAAGCTTAATGGAAATTCCCTGCGCTCCCTTGAGTTTACTGAACTTCTGTTCCTTTGTTGAAAGTAGGTGATTGTATCCTCTAATAATGCCCCATCCCCAGCTGGCCAAGACTATGTGCCACTAAGCTTCAGGCAATCCTGTCTAGCCCCTGGTAGGTTAGGTTGATAGCAAGGGAGGTGGTCTACTCATTTGCCAGTGGGGCGTTTGAAAGAGGAAAACAATGAACTACAAATGAACTATGAATGGAAGAATTTATAAAAGAATCTGCACCACAGCATTTTGTTACTTGATTACCACTTATTCTTTACCAGTCCTAATTATAGTTTAACATATGGCTTTACATAGTCAGCTGAGTGGGAGTTTGTTTTGTTCTGTGCTTGGTTTCCATTTAAAATATTAGCTTTTAAATTTTTGCATTTATATATTGATTGTTTGTTGTTGGATGATGATGATGGTGTGTTTATGTTGTACGCTGCCCAGAGTTACATTTTCTGAGTTGGGCAGCCTTATAAATCTTTAAATAAATAAGTAAATAAAGGCATCTAATGGTTGCCCAGTGATAACTCTATCGAAACATTAGAAATCTTTTATGACTATTAAAATAATAATAAGGCAAAGCTCTCAGGCATAACACTTACAAGGTATTGCATTTCACCCACAGAATCATAGGATTCCATCTTAGTGTAGCTGTTTTATTGCAAAAGTAACTGGATTAGGAAAAATAATGATTGAGGATGCTTTTGAATTGGCTATTTTCCTTGTACTATGGCAATACTATTTCTATTTAATAATTACAGAATTAAGTTAAAAAATCAAGATACACTATTTTGAAAACAATTTTTCCCTGTTCAGAATTGCAATTAAAATAAACATTGGAAGCCATTTGCAAAAGAATAGGATTCAGAAAGTTTATTTTAATCCTTTGTCCACTCAGAAATACAACTCACTGAGCAGACTGGAGATTCAATGCAGAACTATTTTAATGTGAGTCCAGAGACTCTCCAGTTTCTGCCAGTTACATCATCTACACAGAAAATGAAAATGAGTTGGGATATTTGTTTTCATGAATAGCTAGTCCACTAAAGTAAATGATTGAGAAAAGTTGGTATGGACCACATACAGAAGCCCTTCATTTACTTAATTCCAGAGTAATAAGAGAAAGTGAACTAAATTGTCTGATTCATAATTTACTTTTCCTGACTAGCTATAATGAATTTTAGATAGAAGTAGTGCTGGGCTTTTAACTAATGGTAGAAAAATCCAGAACATCTATTAATAAAGCCCTCAGGAAACTTTTCCTATTCAATTAAATAACATGGCTAACAGCACCTGTCTTGGGTTAGTTTTAAAATGGGCAGAAACAGAGGATATAGGAAACCTATTACCATAAATATCTACTTTTTAACAACCCTTTTCATCTTCAGCCATCATTAGCTGAATGAACTGCTGACAACATCAGGATAAAGCCCTGAGCTCTAAAAGAAATTGCAATATCCCATTTTCTGATACCCCTTAAATATAAAAAAGAAAAAAAAAAGGGAAAGAATCTTATCTTGATTTTATGGGAAGAAGTGAAGCATGAAGATTGCTACTGTCATTGCAACAAAAATTACAAAAAAACTTGTGGAAGAGTCTAGCAAGGATCCTGATGCCCTGACACATCCATAGTTAACAGGCAAAGAGGTCTGTTGGGTCAAGCACATTTAGTAAGTGCATGACTATGCAGAATAGCAGTTGTAGGTATTTTCTCACAGAGCAGGAAAGGTAAGTACCATTTTAAAACTTACTGTGCTGGCAGTGTATTCCATTAAATCCCACTGGACATTTGCAGAGGTAGCCTATGAATGTGTCTCCTCTGTAGGCTTCACTGATTTCACATGTTCCACCGTTATGGCAGGGATTAGGGAGACATGGGCCTGAAAGACAAATGAAATATTTGAGTGCAAAAAAAAAAAAAAAAAAAGCATGAATCTATTTCATTCAAACACTGATAAGCTTTGAAGATAAACTGATCAATATTGTGTGGCACATTTTAAATTTAAAAAATTGAATGAATTTCATTTTTTACCAAAGAAAAAGAACATTTTCATAGGGAGAAAACAGGCCTATGGCACTTACTTTAGTTAAGGGGCAGTTGAGGAATTCCACCTATATGACTTTTTTAGATCAGGAAGTAGGAGCAGCTGGTTTGCCTCAAGGCCGGGACAGCTCCCAAATGCCTGGGTGCAATCCATAGAGACCTTTAAAACTTCTATTAAAACTGTAATTTTTAATATAATAGAACATTCCTACTGCTGAAAGGATTCACCTCATAATATATCGACCCCCAGGACCTGTTTGAAGCAGCCAGGTTTTGATGGCTTTTCTTAATCTTACAGTTAGATAAAGCTAAGATTCTGGATATAGTCCCAATGATATAGTATGAAGATGCCCAGTTAAATTAGATAAAGAAGAGAATAGCAAATCCATGGGCTTTAGGCTGGGTATGCTTCTGTGGTAGGTTCAGAGTAAGCTCTGTAGACTAAAACGAATTATGCATAACTGTAGGTTAGAGGGAGACATTTTAGTGTGTGAATTAAGAAAAACAAAACCAATAGAAATTTTCAGATCACTGATGAAGGCTGGGAACAGATGAGGAAGAACTTGGATTAGCATATGTTAACAAAAATATAATTAAAGTAACCAACGGGGATAGGTAAACTGTGGCCCTTTAGATATTGCTGAATTATAACTCAGTATGCATTGGAGTATGATCAGTGGCAGGAGTTGCTGGGAGGTATAATTTGAAACATTCAGAGTGCTACAGTTTACATATCTTGGTAACCAATAAAATGCCAAGCAAGGAAGAGATAGTGACATATTCTGGAATGCAACTAAATCAGTGTTTTTCAAAGTTAGCAACTTTAAGATGTGTGGACTCTAACTCCCAGAATTCCCCAGCCATCATGCTGGCTAGGGAATTCTGGGAGTTGGAGTCCACACATCTTAAAGTTCCCAAGTTTGAAAAACACTGAGCTAAATGGATCTTAGCCCTATTCAAGAGTTTTTTTTTTTTGAAGAATTAAGCAGCCCCTTCCCTTTTCCAGTAAGTGAACAATGTAGGTGAAGAGATCACTACATTTAAAGTATGATTGTGCACACCGATGAGTCTCACTCTCTCCAGTCTCTCTCTCTTTTTTGTTCCCTCATGAATACAAAAAAAGAATGACACCTTCCCAGGCCAAAGGTTTAAAACAGAGAGTTGGGAGGATCCACATGGAAGTGATGGAGAACAGAGGGAGAACATCAAAACGTGTATGTGCTTCCTCTGGACCATAAAGCTATACTAAGTTGGCCACTTAATGTCAGGCTTATCTAACTTGTGTGATTGTGCATGGGCATAACGCAACAATAATGCATTTAATCAGATCCTCTGTAATCTGGAAAGTACAAAGCAATTTTGTAATTAAAGTTCTGTGTTTTTTTTAAAGTGATTTAAAAGATTTCAAGGGATGAACGCAGAACAATTGCACTACATTTTTTTCTATTTTGCGCATAAGTCAATGTAAAATTGGTAACTAACTGATGCATCAGTACCATCTGGCAATTTGTAGCTAAGCATATTTCACACTCCCTAATATGAAGCATATTCATATTGTGTATAGCAAGAGGCAGCACAGAAGTTGACATATGTAACTTCTTTATTTTCTGAAAATCATCTACATGCTATTGAGTAAAATTCTAAGGAATTCCCTTTCTTAGTGTGCAGCAAAATAAGCAGTTATTCCTTTCTTGTGTAAAGCAGGGGGGGAGGGACTTTGAAATTAAGCAGCTCCAGGAGTACCTGAAGCTTTTATTTTGCTGTTTGAATCAGTACACCATGATTGTACTGTATTTTATTTTACATACATCACACCAATCATGCTGCTCCATTTAGGGTAAGCAATATTATAAAAAGAGCAGAAAAGGAGGAAGGAATAGTGAGGAAAGAAATTAAGGCATGAAAGAAGGAAAAGAGAAAAAAATATAAATAAAACAGATTTACACAAATAACATTCATCATGCCTCTTTGTCAGTTTCCATTCTAGAAAGCCATCCTTGCTTTTAACTTATCCATACACTAATTCATACTGCCTTTTGTTTTTGAACTCTCCCTTTTTGAGAAACTTATCAACTCTAGTCAACCATGACTTTCTCAATCTTCCCTTTCCTCTCAAACATTTACTGTCTTTATATATATTAATTTGCAATAGAGTCCTAATTTCTTCTCTTTATATGACCAAACAACCTCAATGAATTTCTTTTGTACTGATCACTTGTCTACTCAATCCACAAAACAGGCGGAAGGATGCTCTTATTTAGAGACATTGTTGTTCTTTAGACAAACATTCATTCCTTGCAACACGCCACCTATAACCATTGCCTTTCTATCAGCATTTGCACATATTAAAATGTATTCTTCCATTTTACCATCTTTAGTAAACATTCTATAAATATACCCAAATTCTTCTACCTGCTCTAGTTTGAAAAAATTATATACTGTATAACTTAAAGCAATTCTCTCTATTTTCTCTGCCAAACACAACTGCCTTGGTATTTGGTTAATCTTCAGATCTGTGTTCAACCTCTGTCCCACACCTGCTATAAATTATTCAGAACATTAGCCAATAAGCAATGATTTCTGCATACAAAATTATATGCTCATTTATATCTCCAACCAACATACCTCTAATGTCACCACAAGCATTGCGTACATATTTATTTATAAATGCATTAAAGAACCAAAGACACATTGCACAACTTTGTCTTAATTCCAGGTCTAGGTCTATGTTGAACAATTCAACATCGTATTTAATTTACTGTCATGCATGCTTTCCTTTATCATCTATTGCTCTTATTGCTCTTATTACATTCAGTAACCACCCATGAACCCCATGTTCATGAAAAACATTCCATAATTTAATATTTTTAATTAATAATTAAAATTAATTATTTTATAATAAAATTAATAATAATTTTCACTTTATCATATTCTTCTTCTATGAATGCCTTCAGGCCTAAGGAAGGACGAGAACTCACAGCCTCCCACTTTCTAGCCCAGGACCTTAACCACTACACCAAATTGGGGTTAAATATTTTAATACTTCCCCAGTTATACTGTGCATTTGCTGCCATACATTTTTCAACATTCTCACAGCATTAATGACTTCTTTTACATCTTTTTTCCCCTGGACACTAACATTTATGACCTTTGTTTAAATTTCACTCTTTAACATAACTCTATCATTCCCACACCCATTTCTAAAATGCTCTTTTATTCCTTACTTCAGTTTCATCCCACATCATTTCATTGTTTTTATTTTAAATTCTATTTCCTCTGCTGAAAGCTTCTTGTTTAGTCATTTTCACCCAGTTCCAAAACCATTTCTAATTTCCATCAAAATTGCTTTTTAATTAAGTCCATCAATCTTTCATTATAAACAACCAAATAATTTATGTTTTTTATTCATTCCTTTTCCATGTGTACATATAGAGTCTTATGCTTAAACCACTCATTTGAAAGAAACAAACTTTCTCCTAAGCGGATGCTTACATCATTATTGTCTGTAATTCTTGAGTTCTCTGAATTTTTTTTTCTACTCTCACATTTTGTTCCAATCCAGCCATTCATGTTAAGAACACCCAGCAGTGAGCTGGAGTTGGCTCACACTGGCTCACAAGGGCTGATTGTTAAATTATCTGGAATTTTGCAAGCCAGTTATAGCAAAGATGAACCTTGAAACCTGGCATGCCAATCAGCTATTCCGCAGCTAGCAGTGCAGTACAATGGTAGCAATAGAACAGACAAAGCTGGTTCTTAAGCATCTAGCAGGACACCACTCCCAATACTTAAATTTTCCTCCAGGTTGCATTTATTCAGAATGCTACACAATTATTCCCCAAACCTATCCCTGCTTTCTCAGCTACCTATGGTTTTCTACTTTCATATGGACCCTCAACAAGCTAAATGACACCATTTCATAGTTTCTGATATACATTTTAGTTCTTTCATTCATAATTATACCTACACCTTCTCTCCCCTGAATGGATCAGCTTAGCATCATTCAAGTCTAACATAGACTTTCCTTTCTTAGTTTTACAGATATAGAATCTATCCATTTTTCCTTTCTTTTCATCTGTTAATTCATGCTCTATATCATTTATACCCTTTTCATTTCATTTTGTACTAGTCAGTTTTGGAACACTTTGACCAGTGAATCACATATATAACTGAACCCAGATTTTATTTCAGCATACTCATGCTATTCTATGCAAGCCAGAATTCTAATCTATTGATTCCCTTCAAAGCATCATACTATAGCCTGACTTCCATCAACTATGAGGGACAGTGTACAGCTACATATTCAGGATACTTTATTTTAGGGGAGATCAGAAGCTTTGTAAACAATAAAGGAAGAAAATGGAAGCTTGACTTATGAAAAACGTGGGCAGAAAATACATTACAATTACTTCACTTCTTTTTTGAGGGCACTTGTAATAGCTTCCAGGCTTTTTCTTCATGTACAAATAAACTGTGGATGGATGCCCATTTTCTATAAACATTATTTTTATATAAGATATACCATTATCTTTGCTCAGTATTAATCACTGGCTTGCACAAAACCATGGTCAGTATTTCTTAGTGATAGATCATGGCTTTACCTGTAATATTTTGCCTTTAAAAATTTGGCAATCAATAGCATTAGAATTTAAAAAAGTGATTGCATGCTTGAAAGTGTATGAAAGGAGCTCTCAACAGCTGTCATTAAGTTGTCTGTATAAAAGAATTAAGCCTCATTCTCTGAAAAGCAATAGGTTTGTTTTTTTTTAAAGTTTATTTAAAACCTCTCATTGTTATAAATATGTTTTTTTTACCAGTTTATTATAAGTAAATGACTGGAACATTCAAGAAATGCACATTTTTCATAATCTAAAAAAGTTTGCAATTTTCTTCATAAAAAGACTATTGACTTTTTAAGTGCACTGATTCAGAATTCACCACTCTTCAAAAAATTCATTATCAAAGAAATATATGAAGTATAAAAGATATAAAGAAATATGTTAAAGAAATCATACATCTAAACTTGGGTGAAAGTTTGTAAATCATCTAAAAGGGAACACGTCACATTCAAAATATAATTAAAAGGTATAAATGGTGTTACAGATACAGAAAAAGATGTAGCACTTGCATTCTTTCCATGATTTTATAGCATTACATTAAAATTAAAACCAACTGTTTCTCCACTGTACACAATGCTAGATAATGGGTTCTGCATGCAGTACTCATTTTTAGGACATAGACCAATGAAGGAAATGAGTCAGAATGGAAATGGCAGGACTATTAGTTGCTGGTACAGATTAATCAAAAGGCTATCCTACCTGTATCTTAAATCCCAAATGGACGACTCTCTTTTTAAATCTAAAGCAGTTTATCTACATTTATATTATAGGAGACTTTTCATTCACATTTTTTCCACATGCTAGTTCCCAATATAGGATTTACCATTATTTTTCTTAACAACCCCCCTCCTCCCTCTGAAATGCTATAGGGATTCTTTTAATTTAAAGGGGGCATCCATTCCTAGATCTTTTCAATATTAGCCCCCATACTTAGAACATATTGCCTCTGAAGATACACTTGGATCCAGCTGTCCTTGAAATCTGAAAGGCCCTGACAACCATTTTATCCCAACACTTTTGGGGCTCATAGTGTGATTGTTACCTGCCAACTGAATGTATTGGTGCTGATTATGCTACATTTTTAATGAGTTTGATTAATCATGTTTTTTTATTTACTTTGCATCAGAGTCTATTTTGATTGGGCAAATCTACAAGCCATGTAAATAGAGCTAATAAATAACTGCTTTATTAATATCATGTTTCTGAGTTCAACACTGTACATTTTTATAAATAGCTTGGCCAAATCTAGTAGATATTTTTCCCAACTAGGTATGTGCAAAACTTATAATTCTGGGAATGTAACATGCTGAGAACTCTGGCACATTCTATTTGTCATCAGGACTATACCAATTCATCCATGGATAGTCTGCCAAGCTTCCAGATTTTTGTGTAAAAAAAAGAAAGTGCATTTTAGGGAAAATGCAATCTTTTTGAAATAGGAATTGTAAAAAGCAAATTATTTTATGTAAAATAAAGTAATATAAAATGCATATATTCTGAAATTTTGTTGAGAGAAAGACAATAAAAATCTGCAAACTTTTTTTAAACCATGTACTACCATGAAAACTCAGTTGAATTTAAACTTCAGAGTTGTCTATTCTTTAGATTCTTTTTTATTAGAACATAACAAATGATAAGTTCCATCAAGAAATTCCTAGTTTTTTTCTTTAGAGGCCCAAGGCTTGCCTGCAAATAAATTAACATTACCAATAATCACACTCTATGAGATCCAGCTTTTCCTTTTCATGAAATTCTTGTTTTAATAGAATAATCTGAAAATGTTTTGTAGTAAGTATTGCCTATGCTGTATAGATTCTTAGATGCCTGACAGACTGATCAGACAGTCGGACAGATAGTCTGTCTGACATCCCTTTTATCTCTCTTTTATCCTTTTAAGTGAAAAAAAAAGTCATCTTAAATAGACTACTGTACATATATACACCAGGAATGCACAACTTAAAGGCCACACTTAGTCTTTAAGTAGCAAACCAGGACCACATTCCAAAAAGGAGAGCCAGAATAAAATTTAATTTAAAGTTAATTAAAATTAGTTAAGAACAGTTGTTAGGATAAGTCTTCATGTATGTAGTCATCTTCTGTCATATTAAAAATTACAATTTTGGTGGCAACTTTGGGAGAAACTCTTGGGGATGCACCCAGGACCTGATGTGTGCATATAGATTAGGGTGCATATATCCTTAAGGTGGGTACTGTAATATATATCATGGAATTTCTTCTCCTAATAAAATATCTCTTTGTAGGTTATGGTTCTCTTAATGTATGATAGCAGCTTTGACCAAGAATCATTAACTTCTGCATAATTATAGAAATTTAATATGTACAGTTTGACCATCAGAGAACTTCTATTGTAGGAAACACTACACCTAAGTAAAGATGGTAAATATTAATTAAAATATAGGAAAGATGCCACCAAAATGTTAATGTGGTTGTTATTATTAAGTACAGTGAAAGTTTGCCAAGTTTTGTTGTAGTTTTGCTTTAAAGCACACCAGGCTTCAAATTCTTTTTTTAAAAAGTCAATGATTTAGTAACACTTTTGTAGGTAATCTTTAAGTAGCTTCTAACACAAAAGGGAACAACAACCTTTGATCAATATTAATGAGCAACAGAATTCAACGGTATGCTTTCCAGGCATTTTAATCCACATTTATATAAGTAATGTCAACAAGATTAATTGCACTGTAAAAGTAATAGATCTATACAGTCTGCAGCTCCTTTGAGCCCTGCTCTCAGTACATCTCCACTGATAATAGCTAGAGAAATAATAAATGCTAGGAGGCCTCAGATGTGCATGAGGCTGAAATTCAATTGAAATCCTATTCTGCACTGAAAGATACTAATAATACAATCATCAACATAAAAGGATAGCAGGTCTGAATTTTTGGAAGCTCTGAATGAAATATATAAGGTTTTTAGGCAAATGAATCAAATGCCTCTTTTCTCTGTGGGTTATAGAAAGGTCTCCAAGGCAAGAACCATGTTACTTCTCAGCTCTGGTGACAAATACAATTAACTCAATTTCCATAAATATGAGCACACCGGGGAGTACTCAACTCTGAAGATTAAATATTTCCAAATGGGTCAGGTAGTTTGGATTTAAAATAGAGGGTCTGTCAGATATAGTGCAAAATACTATTTTTTTCCTCAGGTAAAATGTAAACATTGACAAATGAAATAAATAATAGGAAACAACCAGAAACACTACACCAGTGTTGTCCAAACTTGGCCACTTTAAGATGAGTGGACTCCAACTCCCAGAATTCCCCAGCCAGCCATACTGGCTGGGGAATTCTGGGAGTTGAAGTCCACTCATCTTAAAGTGGCCAAGTTTGCACAACACTGCACTACACAGAAGGTTCCATGGTGTAGCTTGAGGTTTGATGAAATAAATTTCAGTCAATAAACATACAAAAACCAAACGCACAGGCATATTTTATTGTGTAGTTATCCATGGTACCATTCTTTCTTTTCAAATTCTCTGTCTATTACTTCAGCATATAAACTCAGAATAGCTTCTTAGACATCATTACACCCATGGGCACTTCCTTAGCTGTTCTTAACATAAGGTTTAAGTCTGCTCTGAAAAAAGAAAAAAAATAAATGTTTTTCCATCAGCGTACCACTAGCATAAGCTAACAGCATTCAAAACCAGCAGGATATTTTTTTCTTTATATGTCCTTATATGCTGTGATCGGTAGCTAATTTTTGTGTAAAAGACCTTAGGTAAAATAAAAGTACTCTGGAACTTCGGATTTGGGCATGTTTGCCACTCTAAATGATTTAATTGGATCATGTAGGCATTTTCTGAGAGGAATAGGGTGTGTGTAAGGTGGGAGAAGGCTCTGAATGTTCACAATGCAGCAATTAGCAACATAATAGACAACTCTCAGCTGAGAATTTTTTTCAAAAACTCAACGGAACAAAAGCCTCTGTATTCCATTGGACTTAACAGTTATCTCCTCATCACCTAATCACAGAAGAGATTTGGAGGGAGAAGGGAATCATGTAGGAACTGCACATTCTTATCTTGACCTAGATTGAAGCAGAAAGGATTTGCATTATTCCTGAAATCAGTTACTTAGCTAAATAGCAACATCATTATAGATAACAGCTTGTAATAGATGAGATTGAACTCGCACAGTTGCTACCCAGTAACTTTTATTGAGGTATGTCGGTTTTGACCAGGAGGTAATGTACCCATCAAGATTAATAGCCAACAGAAAGCTCCACAAATTTCCCTTTCAAAATTATTTAAATGACTAGCAATCATCACAGCTGATGGTAGTGAATTCATCTAATCTAACTATGTGTTGTGTGAAGATGTATTATAAACTCACAATCTCCCCCATATTCAGTTTCAGTGTATAATATTATAAAAGTTTGAGCAAAAACTTCTTATATATTCTTCTTGCATGTCTCCCTTTACCCACCTTCACTCAAATCTAAAAACCCTCAGATATCTTTCTTCACAGAGAAGCTACAATTTGAGGCTTCCCATTACAGTTTTGGTTACTATTCTTTTCCCAGAATAGTACAAAGCCTATTTTAGATGTAAAGACCTGATTCTGTGCTCCAGCCTGGGGTCCCAGAGGTGTGAAGGAGCCTGTCTCCTGGTTAATGGCTGTTTGTGAATTTCCTTGGCTGCTGTATGTTTTAATTTTTGCATAAGTATTGTTTTTATTGGCTTTTAATATTGTTAGCTACTCAGAGTAATTTCTTTGAATGGGTGGTCATATAAATTGATTAAATAAATAAAATAAATAAATGATGCCATCATTTCTGTTACAACAGTTCAGAGTAGGAGAAAATGGAATAAAGTAGGTGGAATTTGGAAGAAAGCATTAAGAGACATAGAATATACAAAACACTTCCTCCAATTTATCAGTTCCCTCTTCCAAATATTTCCTTATTCCTGTATTAGGTTGAGAAATTAAGTAAAAGTGTGGAACTTCTGAGATTACCCTAACATGTTGTTCTGTGTTATACCTATGACAAAGCTAACTTTCCATGGCTTCTTTAATGAGTTGCCTCTTTAAATCAGCGCCATTTTTTTTCAGGGTCACATTAACACCTAAAAATCTTGAGCTACATTAATGATTAGCCTAGAGGTATTGTGCTTACAGTCAGGCAAAGTAGGAAATACTTTTTCTGAATAATTTTTGAAGCATGCACAGCTCTAGCATACAATTTCTAGGATTCCTGTTTTCTAATCACTGAATTCTCATTAAAAAAATTGAAACATATTTAAGATTATCATTGTACTCAGGGACAGTTGGTGGACTGGTATTATGTTATAGAAGTCCTGATTTTGACTTGTTAGACTTCAATATGGTTCTAACAGCACTAAAAAAAATCCTGAGAATATGTAAAGAAGAAGGTCCCTGAAAAAATACAGAACGAATCTTGCCATGTGTTTTTGGAATTTCTAAAACTGTAAGTCTTAGAAATGGAAATCTGATTGGCATTATGTTTTGAATAAAAGGAGATCATGGTCATGTTAAAATATCCATACAATAATTTAAGTTGTTGTTTTTGTAATTTGTTAGATCTATAAACCACATTTTCTCCAGAAGTTATTGTGATGTACATAGCACCTTTGATTTCTCCCTTCCTATCTACCCACAACTTGAAATAGAAATTTTGACTGGCTTCAGTCACCCACTAACTTTCCATAGGTGAGGACAGATTTACATTTGGGTCCCCTTGGTCCTAGTCCAACAATAAACAAGGGAAAAATCTGCTCAGATAAAACAAAATCCTCTTGAAATACAGTTGCATAAGAAAGATTTACTTTTTTAGGAAGAATTCTGCAGGTTTGGAAACATTTAAATATTTATATTGATAGTGAATTTCATAACATGAAAAATTCTGTGTCTCAGAATTTATCTTGCAGTGTGAATTCTCATGGAACTGCTTTGCTGTTTAAAATAAAAGGCAATATTGCTACAGAAGCTGTCCACCCTCTGCTATCAGCTCTCAATTAATCCTGGTTAGCCACGTTATCTGCTCAGTGACACAATAATGAGTCTGAATTACAGTACTATGGCACGATTAATTTTCCTTAATGAACTTGTCTATGCAGAGCTTCAAATTGATACCATTTTCAGTAATAGGTAATAAATCTACAATCTTTTATTTGCTGTAAAAGATCAAATACCTTCTCTTCCTCTACATCACATATATTGATAAAATTTGTACAAAATTTTAAAAAGAGTATGCTGCATGAAATCACAACTAAGAATGAACATATAACCCCAATAATTTTAAGCATCCAGTTTTCTATTAGTTTGCCACATTTAAAGTACACACGAGTACATAACAGCTATATTGTTACATGCATATCTTCATCTGCAAAAACAATCATATACATTTTATATGTGATTTCTCTCTCTCTCTCTCTCTCTCTCTCTATATATATATATATATATATATAGAGAGAGAGAGAGAGAGAGAAAGAGAAGGAGAGAGAGAGACATAGAAATATATATATATACATACATACATACATACATACATACATACATACATACATTTATGTTTTATTTTTTACTCAGTTTACCACAGTGCTTTTCTAATCTGGCAACTTTAAGATGTGTGGATTTCAACTCCCAACTGACTGGGGAATTCTGGGGGTTGAAGTCCCCACCTTGAAGTTGCCAAGTTTGAAAAACACTGGTTTACCAAATGTACAATTTGGAAAGGGTGATGACATCATGGAAATAAACCAATCTGTTTCCTCCCTCGATCAGAGGTTCCAGTGCTATCAATCCAGCATTTGGATACTGCTTGGGAAGGACGTCATCACATTGCTGGGGTGTTACTGACAGAGGGCTCACTTCCTGTTTCACACTTGAAAGATGTTGCTCTAAAAGCCTCTTCCTCCCCCTGCCCTTCAAATTACGCCTGCTCTAATCCCAAATTTTGTGAGGTTGTGTATAGGGTACTCCTGCCATATATCTTAACCTGTCCATGTGTCAGCAATACAATTATTATAGGCAATATTCCTAAGCTACATTTGTCAATACAGTAGTTGCCAAACCAGTAGATCTACACATACAACCACCCAGGCATAAACTCCTTGATTAGTCAACTGGATGATGTCAGTGAAATCACACTGCTGCAGATGAAATCACATCAGACAAAGAACAAATTGGACCTACAATGCAAAATGATTCCCAAAGTCAGGGAGACATGTATTTAAAGAAGAGGACAGGGTTTATAATATTCATGCTATATAAATATTACAACAAAACTCAATGTTTTATAGTAATGAGATTTCCAGCTTTTCATATTTTACATGTACCAGGCATGACTAAATTTTCAACGTAGTGGATATTCTGTCCTCTACTAAATTAGCAGATCGGTACTTTTAAAAGATAACCTTAATAGATCAACATGGCATGATTGCAACATTTTTTATATTCATTATAAAAAAATGACACTGACCAGGACTTGACTTTGTGTTGGTTAAATAGTTATCATGTTTTATGCATCCAATAAAGCATGTTGATTTCCATAATTAAAGTGTCCTCATCCGGCTAAGTCAAAAGTGAAGATATATTTATAAAATGCTGCAACTGTTCTGTGCCTTTTTGATTTGAATGAACTGTGATTACAGAGAAATGCAAAACAGCATAGAAATGCTCAGCCCATGATTTTGCATTTCAGCTAAAGAACTGGGGGAGTATTTACTGATGACAAGCTGTTTAAAGCTCATGGTCATGCAGTGTCACTTTGTAATTGAAAAAACGGAGGTTGATAAAGACTTTCTTGTTAGTCTCACTTTTACTGAAAATGGCAGATTAAATTTACAGTTAAGCTTGATCTTCTTTGCAACATTTTGCAACTGATACTCTATATAATTTGACTTCAAAAGGTACTAGGTACTGAATGGTGTTATCTGACACTGCATGTGGTTTAACCACTGTTTAATTATTTTCAGTTCCCAATATCTAGTTAGTTCTTTCCTACCAGTTATCCATTTTCTTCTCAATTTTTTCCCTTCAGTTCCTATAGTAGCTTCTGCAGCTAAATATGGGCTTTATTAATGCAGTCTGCTGTGATATGACTTGTTTCAATCATGGTTTCTTGCACAATGTAATGCTTCACAAATGTTAAAATGTAACCATGGATTATAAACCACACTGTCAAGATTTACATATCACACTAAGCCAAAATCAAGCAAAGAACATCACAGGGTGAAAAGTATGATCCTAGTCATGTATTTTTTCTGAAATTCAAGATTTAAATCAAGGGAATTGTAATGCATAGCCAATATTTCTTCTACTTTATTTTATACTCAGGGAAAAAGACATGGTAATTAGGCCCCAGCAATCACATGGTGCTAAAATGCCTGTCTTTCTCCCATATTTTTTTCTGACTTGGTTTCTATGCTGCTTCTGGTTCTATGAGCCTATGGTTCATGGCCAAGTGTTTTCTACCCAGCAGAGGCCCTATATTTAGTCTTTCATTTGAACCAAATTGCTTCCCATTTCCTCTGTAGTTGCTAAAAATCTGCTGATTGATCCTACATGGATCCTGCTGTACTCATTATAGGAATATGTGACTTTATTTTCAATGGAGTTTGATTCCTTTATAACTATCTAAGTGACAAAATTAAAATGGTTGAGAATTGAATATATACAAATTCACACACACTGTATCCATCATACTACTAAGCAACATTCTGCAGAGTGAAGAAAGGAAAAACAATAATCCACAAAAAAAAATTAAAGGCATAACATAAAAAGAAAAAAGAGAAAGAAAAAAAATAGCTAAAACTAATTTACACGACACCTTCACTTTACATCTCTGTATCATTCCATTGTTGCAAATTATCCTTGCTTCCACTTTGTCCATATATAGCTTCATACATTAATTATCCTTGGTTCTTTAAAACCCTATTTCTCTCTGACTCTTGTCACCTCCATCTTCATTCTTCCAGCAAATTTTTCCCTCCTGAACTGATTTTAAAGAGCCCCATCACTAAGCCTATCAGGGCACAGTCGGATCTCATGTGCCTTGGCTTTCTTTTGGATTAATTTTACTGGATCCAGCCAGTTAACATAAGGGAGCACTTTTCCACAATCCTGCCTTCCCTTCTTTCTTTTTAAATGGTGGCATATTTGAATGCTGGGTCGAGGAAACTGAGGCTTAAGTCAGAGTCTGTAGTGTCTTGGGTGGCTATGATGGGGCTCTTCTTATCGGAGGAGGGTTTGTGGAACCAAATCATAATAAAGAATATTGGCACTCCTCAAAATAGTTCAGAACTTTGAAATCTTCTTGGCTTTGTTACATACTATGGTTGTTTCACCCCAGGCTATCTACTGTCATGCAACCTCTTCAAAAACTCATAGCAAAGCAAAGTGGTGGGAGTAGATGCCCACTCACCAAGAGGTTTTGTCACAATTTAAGACCTCCCTTTTTAGAGATACTGTCAGGGCAGTATTCTAATAGACTGGTTCTGATGACTTAAGTGTGGAACTCTGGTAGTTACATTTTATACAAGAATCCCTTGCTGTCAAATATACTGTAGCTGTGTACATTTTCATTTATAGTCAGCCAATTCCACTGTAACTGACCAAAAGCATCTGCAATCTTTTGACTACTATTTCAGTTCTACATCCTGGTTGTAGTGAATGATGGACATTATGCTTACATGTTTATGATTACATTTTACTTTATTGCCCTGTCAGGAATAATTCTGATGATTATATTTCTAGGCATCTTCTTCAATCATTTTAGAATATCAGACAAGTACTGATTGTAATGGATACTGTCTTCTTCTCTGGGGAACTACATCTGTCATGTCATAGGGCCCATGAAGGACATCTAGGCATTGTAAAGGAAAATAGCTTCTTAGAGAGATGAACTGGCTCCCAATGATGGATGAAGAAGTGGATACATGTATCAGATTTTATGATTCTGCACTGCTAGATTATATGGCATCACCTCTTCAGATTACCCTTGACAGGAAATCATTCTTAATTTTTGCATTTCCCCTTTGGGTTCTCACCATCTGGTTGTCATTGATAACTAGTCTTATTTTCTACCAATTTCCTGCCCACCTCAGTACTTTATGCAAAATTACAGGGCTACTCCACACTAACTTTGGATATATCTTCTGCAAATATTATTTGTGGACATTCTCTGAACAAAACCACATTTGCTAGTAAAATAGAAGGATGGTGCTATCTCCAAAAATATTAATACAGCACAAAAATAGCAGAGGAAGAAGCAGTGCAGAGAGGTTGAACAACCCACTTTTACAAGTCAGGACTATGCACTAGTGAAAAATTTGCATCCACAAAGAAATCTTTTCCATTATATTTGCCATTACCTTACTGTATCAGTCATATAAAAGGTTAGTGATCAAGAGGGACACCACAATGTCACTTTCTCATTTCGAATAACTTTGTAGAACTTCTAATAAATATGCTAAATTCCCAAGCCAAGTGGATCAGAAATAGCATCTCGTGAAGATGATAGACTTTAGTATCAACATTGCATGATGGGGATGGAAAAACCTTTAGGTTTTTGAACAGTTTGTAACTGGCAAGAATTGGAAATAACCTAGTCCATGTTTTGCTACTAGTATAGTTGAAACTAAGAAAGCACAACAGACTAAGCCTCAGTCACAAAAGTTTGAAATAGTAACAGCGATAATAGCAGCAGCAACAATAACAGCAACAATGTATTCCTCTTATTTATTAATAACATCTGGATTTAAATAGACAAAATCTCACACCCTGAACTCTGTAGATGAGTGGACTGTTCTACTGTAGTTGTGGATCAACTGAGACTAAACTATGTAAACATTTGTATGCTTTGTATAAGCTGCTGTAAAGCAGCTGCCTCCTCCTCCTCCTCTGCCTTTTTTATATATAACTCAAGATAGCAAACATACCTAATGCTCCTGCTGCCTATTTAGCCCACAACAACAACAGTGTGAAGTGGGTTGGGCAGAGAGAGAATGAGTGGCCCAAAGTCACCCAGCTGGCTTTCATGCCTAAAGCAGGCCTAGAACTCACATCTCCTGGTTTCTAGCCCAGCATCTTAACCAAACTGGATCTCTTCCATAAAGCTGAGACACTGAAATTTCCAGCTTTTTAATATTTCTCTTTTCTTACAATGTTAGGCTTTACAGGAGGTATAAAATTTGCCCCTCCCAAAATAAAGAAGGACTTATTCTTCTTTATCATTCATAAATGATTATTATTTATAGAAGACCCAAAGAGGTACTTTCTTCTTGCCTTGCAAACATTTTCTCCCCACCCCCAATACTAGTGAGACTTCAGTCCTGTAAATATATATAAATATATAAGGGAACAGCACCATCCAACTACTGGCCAATAACCTGCCTCCCCACAACATGGAAATCCTATCAGGCATCATGGCTGCCAAGCTATAGGACCATATGGGCCACAATGCGAGCCCAGCTCAAGAGGGCATTGCGAACAATACCAGAGGTTCAAAACACCAGTTGCTCATAGATAGAGTCAACTCAAGACAGCTCACACAAGTAGCCATCAAGTGTGGCATATACAAAGGTGATGCACTATCCCCACTGCTGTCCTGCATAGGCTTGAATCCCCTCAGCCAGATAATCACAAGGGCTGGATACGGGTACAAGTTCAAGAGTGGAACTACCATCAGCCACCTCCTCTACATGGATGACATCAAGCTGTATACTAAGAGTGAACAAGACATTGACTTGCTGAGCCAGCTGACATGGATCTACAGTGAGGACATTCGGGTGTCATTCAGACTGGAAAAATGTGGCCAGATGGTAGTAAAGAAAGGAAAGGTAGTTAAGAGTGATGGGGTAGAATTACCAGCAGGCCACATAGCAGACATACAGACCAGCTACAAATACCTTGAAATTCCACAGTCACACGGGAACCACGATGAGGAGGAAAGGAAGACAGCAACATCCAGAAGATAAACAGGTCCTGAAGAGCCAGCTCAATGGGAAGAACAAGATCCACACCATTAACATATACACCCTGCCAGTCATCAGACACCCTGCCAGTATAGTGAGCTGGCCAAAGGAGGACATGGAGGCTGCTGATGTGAAGACCTGGAAGCTCCTCACAATTATGGAGGTT
This sequence comes from Python bivittatus, assembly GCF_059951505.1. Taxonomy (NCBI): domain Eukaryota; kingdom Metazoa; phylum Chordata; class Lepidosauria; order Squamata; family Pythonidae; genus Python; species Python bivittatus. The sequence goes on from NW_028277112.1 coordinate 8,867,070, forward strand.
TCCTTCACCCCAAGTCCAACACCCAGAGACTGTACACCAGCTGGAAAGAGGGTGGGTGGGGCCTGGTGAGCGTAAAAGCCACCATCCTGGACAAAACCCAGAGCATCCAAGAGTATATCAGTAAGATGATATACAAAGATGAACAGCAGAGTCCAGAAGAGTGCAGTGCTAGGAACAGCTAAGATACTGGCCAGAACCCTCAAACTCCCAGGCCTCTGGTAGAGGACCCAAGATTGAGGAAGACACATGCCACCCGCAGGGATGAGAGGGGAATTATTTCATCTTATTGGTGTTGGATACATCATTCCCAAACATTTTTTTTTTTCATGGTGCAGAATAGAGGGATCATCTTGCAGCTTATTTTCCTTCTGTTACTTCTGATAGATATAGATGGTGTAAATTCTTGCTTGTTGTCTGTGTTTCTTTTCCTCTTTTTGCCTGCCTTATATCTCATTTGCCTGGTTAACTGTGTTTTTTAAATGTTTGCTGATGTTTAATAAATAAACATCTAGCTATATTTTTCTAGCTGAATTAAGTGGTGTATGTGCTTGCTCTGAGCTGGATGTAGGGAATGACTGGAAGTGTTAATCTAGGTAGGTGCAAACTAAACTGGCAATTATGCACAGTAATTTTCCCACAATTGGAAAATTAGATAGGAAAGTCAGACTCCCATTTCTGTCAACTCTATGGATAAAAAAGGGAGCAGTTTTACTATGCCATTCATTTCTATCATTTCATTAAACAGTCACTAGTTTGAACAGCTGTCTTTAGGTAACAAGATAGGGGATTCTAGGCTGTTTCTTCCCAGCAAGAGATTATTTTTTACACAGCCATTTGGAATTTGTCTTACATCTAAGTCTAAAATGAATTGGAACTTCAGTCATCCTTAAATATATCAAATTCAATTTTTGATTGAGACATTTGCTTGGAATTTCAGATTCATAATGAGCTTCACATGAAGCTCATTGTATCTTAACTGTATGGAACCAAAGTAGACAATATCTACAGAATCCTTTTTTGAAGGCTTATAATGCTTTTCCTTCCAGAGGTATTCTTGGATATCCAGTGACTTCCAGGCATCCCATGACATGGCTCAGTATGGTTGCAGGTAGGTTGAGCAATGAAGCATTTTAATTAGTTCAACTTGAAACAAATTTCCTCTAATATTGCCCCTATTTCATACCTAAATATCTCCATTATCATCTCTCTCTGATCTTATCTCCAGAGTTGTGATTACATTGTGCTCATATATTTTTTAAACATTTATTAACTGCATAATCTTCTTTGTTATATTTTGTCTCTCTGTTTCTCTTTTTACCTGGAAATGCAATGGATTATCCCATTCAATTTTTCAAATTCTTCTTCAAAACAGGTAGTAAAACCCCTTAAGGCTTGCAATTATCTTACCTCCCCTGATGTCAAATAAATCTTCTTTCACCTTCCTCAGTTGTATCTTATTTCCAAATCCACTCTCATGAAAGTTTAGTATCAAACAAAACATAGCGATGTTATAATGACAACTACTTCATTGAATCTCCAGCTGTGAATTCATTTATGTAGGAAGCTCAGTAATTGCATGTTTACATAAACCTACATTTTTCTAAGCCACTTCTGTTTTTTTCTCTCTCTAACACATTTTCATGGTACATTGCTCCTGATTTGTGACATCTGTATTTTTGTCTCTTTACAATCCCTCTTTTGAGGGATTCTTCAGTTAAGCATATCAAATATCTTAATGATCAACACCTTAACTGCATATATTTAATTCTGTGTATAGACCTGATAATTGTGAATATGAATATAGCATTTTCTACTTAGGGAGATGGGTTTAAAAGTCAATTGTGTGCAGGAAGTATTCCAGATATTAAGAAGCATTCATCCTTTGCAGAGTTTTGCCTGCACACATATGAGCTTATAGATGTTATTTTTTATAGATATGTCAGCATACCTTCAGCATACTTGTCAGTATGATTTCTGTCAAAGTTCTTGCAGACCTGGAAGAGTGGTATTTTCTGCAGTTGGGAATGCAGCCTTATTGAGATTTCCAACTACAGCTAAGCTTCTGTGCTCACCAAATGGTATGTGTGTGAAGATCTTTGCTAGGAGCCAAGTATGAGGGAATGCTACAGACAATGCATATGTGCACCGTCTCACATCTCCATTTGGCCTTACACATGTTGAGAGAAGTAGCTTAGTCAGGTTTATGTACTAAATGCATGGGATATATATCTTCTTAAAGAAGGGAGCAAAGCACCTCAATTATGCATAATACATGAATGAAGATGGATAATAAAATTAGGCTATTTGGTCATAGCCTATGTTCCTAACTGCTGTTTTAGGTATGTATCCAAGAATGATTCAAAATTTATCCATTTTTCATCACATTCATTTTAATGAAGGAGAACAGAACCATGCATCTCTGTCCCTGAAATGAATAAAAGTTTGAAATGTTTAATACTACTTAGTTTCAAATGACATAATTTTGAAATAAAACCATGCATTATTGGGGAAACAATCAAAAGTATTACTTTGATTTAATAATCCACAGAATAAAAGACAGGATTTAAGTACTAAATAGGTTAGACAACCAGGATTTTAGCTGGTTACCAAGTGAGCAGCAGTTTAAAGAACATAATTGGTCTGACTTAAGAGAGTGGGGGCTCTCACTCAAGGAAAAATATTCTTTCTTCCTTATTTTTGAGATATCATAATGCTGTCTTTGTGGGTTCAATACTGATAGTATTTATTAAAGGTATATACTGCCCAACTTCCAGCAACTCCACATCTTATGTAAACTCTTTTATACATACTGGTGTGGTTACTGACACTGATGATATGCCTAAGTATTTTATTTGGAACACAAGTTTCTCCAGCTTACAATGTTAGGATATTTCACATCAAGGGTAATGCTGTGAAAAGGTCTTCAGTTTAGAATGCAAAATGGGATTCTGCATGTGATTTTACAATGATAGTCAATGTTTCTTTTCCTCTGATACTTCTTTGCAGGTATTCAGATTCTCAAATATGTTGTGCTGAACACTCATCAGAGAAGAAATATGGAATATGACTTATTCTTAAAATAAAAAATAGAATAGAATAAAAATAAAATAAAATAAAATAAAATAAAATAAAATAAAATAAAATAAAATAAAATAAAATAAAATACCGTATAGCTGAGATTTTGTTTTATTGTAGCCAACTTCTGGCTGCTAGTATCTGAAACAAGACAAAAGGCAACTTGCTTTTTTAAAAAAAAATTAAAAATTTATGTAGGACTGATGTCAATTTTTATTTCTTTAATTTCTTTTAAAATCATGGTGTTAGAAAACCTAAGACATCTTAGGTTGAGGAACTTTGGAATATACAAGATGCTTTCAAAAGATCCCAAAACTTATGCGAGCATTTCGAGAAAGGACTATTTCTCTCTAAAGGGATAAAACTTGTCAAACTCACATGATGCATTCAGGGTTTTGAGTAAGACCAACTATTAGAATTTTGGAGGTCTTAAACAAGAAATGCTTATTCCCTTGTTTTATTGTGAAAAACTTTTATTTACTTTTTGTTTTCCTAATAATGAATATTCTTTGGGTGGATTAAACAGAATAAGAGTACCATAAAATACACACTAAAAACATGATAAAATCCGACATCAACAAAAGAACAGTTATTTTAACAAAAGACATTAAAATCCACAATCCAAATCCTAAAATAAGATAAAAAGGTTTCCTGGATAAGAAATCTGAAACCTTTTAGGACAGTTGCAATGTTTTTGGTGAAATAGGCATATTCCCATTTTGGAAATGCAAGGAGAGAAATGTGCATCTCCATTTTTGTGGGGTAGTAATGGTGTACTTTGTATAGAAATTGTATTCAGCAGAGGTAAGTGTCTAGGTGAGAAATCTGAACCTTTCAGAATGATCAGTGCAATAATGAAAAAGTTAGGGTGAATAAAGGACAATATCAGATATTTCATTTGTTTCTTTTCAGTTCATTTTCTACCAAACCAAAGAAAAGGCAATACAAAAACAGAGAGATGTACAACATACGATGGCAGGTGCAGAAAGTCTCTTAAACATCCATCATTTTCCAAGCAAGCAACTTCTATTATATTCTCCAAGATTCCAAAGACTTCACTAAAACTCTAGGGAGAGAAAGAGTTAGGAAAGAACACTGAGATATATTACTTCAATATTTCTTTCTGAAATGGGGCAGATATAATAAAAAAATTCACTGTGAATACAAGCTAGATCTATTGGTCACAAAACTGTATTACCTCCTTCTCCCTCTGGAGTTTCTTATATAGAAAACTTTGGCAGCAATTGTCCTGGCTGACCAGAAGTCTAAAGGTTGTGAAAATCTTAGCCAAGCTTTGATTCAGGCATCTTCCCAACACTTCCAAATAAGCTGGATTCATATCCGAATTTTGATTTGGTAGAATATCATGCATAATTTTAGCATATATGTTCAGAGTATTGCTTTCCTCACGTTCCTCTGTTTTAATGTTTATTTGTAAAATATTTTATTTTCTGTGCTTTTTAAAAATTGATAATCATTTTAACTGTGCAGAAACACATAGAGAAATACAGAAAGTCCTCTAACCACACACGTTGAACATTGATACCAAAGCCTGTATACTATTTCTCACCCTTTTTCATGTAACATTTATGAATTTATTTTCCTCTTCACATCAGATAGTTTTGATTTTTAAACAGTTTACCAACTTCTTTTGCTATTCTAATTTATATGAATTAATCATGAGTAGTGATTTCCTATCTTAATTTCAAAGATATGTTTCTGAATGTTTAGAAGTGGCCACCTTTAGCTACTTAAAAACAAATTCTACATATTACACACTTCCACAGTAAATGGGTCTATGCAAAGTGCAGAAAGGAATGGGAAATAAAGCCAAAAAAGTAAAGGTAAGATACTAAAAAAAGAAAAAAGAAAAAAGGAATTGGAACATAGGTAAATCTAATTTACATTAACACCATAAACATAACTCTTTGTACCATTCTACCCTTGCACATCATCCTTTTTCTACCATGTCCCTATACTGATTCATATACTATTTTTTTATTCTTTAAAGTTCTCTTCTCTTTTTGAGGATCTCATCAACTCCATTCAACTATGACTTCCTCAGTCTTCTCCTTTCTTTCAACACATTCACTCTTGTTTTACATATTCATTTTGCGATTTGAACATTAATCAATGTGAATATTAATTCATTCTATAGGACAAAATCACCTCAACATACTTTTTTGATAGGTCACTCACTTTTGTATTTAATCCATATTTATTCATTACCCATTAATTCTTCAATCTATCTCTTCTTGTTTTACAATACAAGTAGTTCTCAGTTACCGACCACAATTGGGGCAGACAACTCCATTGCTAAGTGATGTGGTCATAAAGTGAAGCATCACATGACCACACTGACTTACAACATCAGTTCCAGCTGTGGTTGTTAAGTGAATCACATGGGGTCATTAAGTGTGATGTTACATGACCACGACTTGTGACTTCCTGCCAGCTTCCCCATTGACTTTGCATGTTGGAATCCAACTGTGAAGGTCAAAAATGGCAACCATGTGACTGTGGGGATGCTGCAATGGCCAGTCATACATCTCCTTTTTCAGTGCCATCGTAGCTTCGAATGGTCACTGAACAAGTGGTCAGTAAGCAAGGATTGTCTGCATGCACTTCTTAAACAAAACATTACCAATTACTCATGCCATTGTGACCTCCAATCTGGACTATTGCAATACACTCTACATGGGGCTGCCCTTGAAGAGATTCAAAAGCTTCAGCTGGTGAAGAATGCAGCTGCACAGGTTGTAAATGGTGTCAGTTATTCGGCACATGTAACACCGCTGCTTCATGGGCTGCATTGGTTGCCAGTGTGTTTCTGGGTACAATTCAAGGTGCTGGTTGTCACATTTAAAGCCCTTTATGGCTTGGGATAGGACTAACTGAGGGACCATCTTCTCCCAGTTGTTTCTACCCATCCAATCCAGTCTGGCGGGATGGGCATGCTTTGGGTCCCATCAACCAAGGAATGTCAGCTGACAGGGACCAGAAGATGTGCCTTCTCTGCTGTAATGCCTGCCCTCTGGAACACCCTCCCTCCTGAGATTAGAATGGCCTTGTGCCAGGTTATGTGCCAGGGCCTGGGGTCCCAAGCATATGAAGGACCCCGTTTCCTGATTATGCTAACACCTATGGATTATAAAATTTCTTGGCTGTTAGATATATTTAATTTTTCTTTTCTATTGTGTTTTCAATTGGTTTAATTGATTTTATGATTGCTCACCACCCAGAGTCACTTATTTGAGATGGGCAGCTATACAAATTGAATAAATAAAATAAATAAACTTACTTTTTTGTGTTTGTTTCCTTAACTCTCACTTCTGTATAACAAAGTGGGCAGAGGCATACTCATATGCAGCCATTTTTATATCTTTTGACATTTCTCTCAACAGAACATGTGCTTACACACAACCTTTCTAACCAGCATTTAATCATTTTAAGATTTCTCCATCCATTTTGCCATCCTTACTAAAGTTTTGGTCAAGATACACACATTCATATGCTTCCTCTACCCCCCCCCCCCGCATTTACATCACTTTAAATTGAACTTCCTTTTCATTATCAAGCACAACAATCTTGGTCTTCAACACAGTAATTTTCAGATCTGTGCTCCTTGTTGCATCATACAATGCATCTAACATTTGCTGCAAATCATTCAGGCTGTTAGCCAAGAACATGGCATTGTTTGCATACAAAAGTATTTTGACATCACCCCAACCATTCTTTATATCCATAACTTGACCAAAGTGACACATATACTTATCTCACTAACTGCACAATATTAAACCATTCACTAAGCATTCCATTTGTTTTCATGAATACTTTACTTCCATCATTTATTACTCTTGCCACATTTAGCTACCAATTGTTGCATGAATAGAGTTTCATTAATGGAGTCCAAAGTTGGTTTTTATGTTGCAGAAATATCATTACTGATCAGTGCAGGAGGTTTGGAGAAGTGTTTTTGTCGGTTGGCAGTGGTTATATATCTTTCTGTCTTTGTGCATGCTTGGATCAGGTGGGCCTGCTGGCATATTGTAAGTGCTTAATACCTTGTGGTTGGTAGATTATTTCTTTGCCTGGTAAGGTAGTGATTCTGTCTTCTTTGTGTGCTGGTTGCTTCCTGTGTGACTGGTTGTGGTAATAGTTGTGCAATAGGATGGCTTGCTGTGAGGGTTTCTTTTTTCCTGAGATATCTGAACTATGGTGTTCTTTGATAGATTGATATAGAAATGGCTTTAGTCTATCTAGGTATTGGTTGATTGCTGTGATATGAGGGGAATATTGTGAATTGAGCTGATGCATTAATGTTGGGTCTTTGGTTATATCTTTTGAAAGGTCCAAGGATAGGCTTTAAATTTATATGTCTGTTGGTAACTGTTTGGCCAGAGTGCAATGCTCCTAAGAATTCTCTCACATTTTTCTCTTTAATTTGTTCCTAAGGTCTCCACAGTTTCCCAGATGGCGTTATGCCCAAGATTGTCAGTGTGGAGGGAGATTTTTTTAACTGATTATGTGCTATCAAGTCATTTTTGACTCCTAGCGACCACATCGATAGATCTTCTCCATGATGATCTATCCCTAAACTGTTCTTTCAAGTCTCCCAATGGTGCACTCATCACCATTGTAACTGATTCCAGCCACTTTGCTCTTAGTCATCCTCTTCTTCTTTTTCCTTCTACCTTTCCCAGCATTAGAGCCTTTTCCAGAGAGCTGGGTCTTCACATAATGTGTCCAAAGTAGGATAATTTGAGCCTGGCTATTTGTATCTCAAGTGAGAACTCTGGGTTGATTTGTTCAGTGATCCATTGGTTTGTTTTCTTGGCTGTCCACATTATTCTCAGGAGTCTTCTCCAACACCAAAGTTCAAAGACATCAATATTCTTCTTTAAGAAATTTTAAGAAAGAAGTCATCCTACTTCTTTAAAGTCCAACTTTCACTTCCATGGAGTGTCACAGGAAATATCATGGCTTGCACGACACTGATCTTTGTAGATATAGTCACATCACAGTATTTTAATATCTTTTCCAAGGCCTTCATGGCTGTTCTACCAAGTGCTAGTCTGCAGCATAATTCTTGACTGCTTGTTCCTTTACTGTTGATGGTTGATCCTAAAAGGCAGAAGCTATCTATCAGTTCGATAACTTTATTGTCCAGTAGGGAGATTAATGAAGTCAAATTGTGTTTTGACAATTAGTTAGCATTTGTAGTTTGTTAACCACAATTATTCTAAATAGTTGAACAGATGGTAGTCTGTTAGTGGATTCTGTGATGCTGTTGATGTAGGAGAAGGTTACCCTTTTTGTGGGTTATGATGTATGCTTTGATGGATTAATGTGCACTTTTTGATAACATTGTCAGGTATCCATTGCATTGAAAGATGTCATATAGACAGATTATTTTGCTTTTTGTAATTTTGATGTGCTGCAATGTATTATGCCTTGTCTGGATATGTTCTTTAAATAATTTCTTTTGTGTGTGGTTGGGTTGTTACTGTTGTAGTTGACGATTTAGTTTCTGTGGATTACTTTCCAGTGGCTTGGTTTGTATTATGCCGATGATGCCTGCTGATGAAGTTGTCTAGAAAGAACAGTGTTGCTATTTTCTTTTTCTTTTATGACTTTTATTCCATTGAATATGCAATACTTATATGTATTTTCTCTAACTATTCTTTGATTATGAAAAATATGTAATTTATGTAGTGGATTTATATTTTGTTCCTAAGGTTACCACAGTCCAGGTTACCAGACTTAGTCACAGCTATGCTATACACAATATTCCCTACTAATGGTAATGACCATATTAATCAGTTTTACCACAGATTGGCCAAAATGTTACAAATGCAACCGAAGTCCAATTTTACCACAGTCATTCTTACAATATTTTGTGCAAAAGTAGCAGGCTTTAGAGACCATCCGTATGAAAGACCAATATACTGCATCTCACCAACTAGGAGGTACATACAGGATGTACATATGCAGCAAATATAAAAAATCCCTTCTCAACCCTATGGGTGGTATGTGTCTTCCTCAATCTTGGGTCCTCTACCAGAGGCCTGGGAGTTTGAGGGTTCTGTGCAGTACCTTAGCTGTTCCTAGCACTGCACTCTTCTGCACAGAGAGCTTGGATGTTGTTGCTGGGATCTGTTGGAGCCACTCTCCCACTTAGGAGTCACAGCCCTGAATGTTCCTACCACCACTGGGACCACTTTGGCCTTTACTTTCTACATCCTCTCTAGTTCCTCCTCAGTCCTTGGTACTTCTCCAGCTTCTCATACTCCTTCTTGATGTTGCTGTCACTTGGCACCACTACATCTATCACCATCGCTGTCTTCTGGTCCTTGTTTATTACCATGATGTCTGGTTGATTGGCCAGTACCTGCCTGTCCAATCGGATCTGGAAGTCCCACAGGATCTTAACCCAGTTATTCTCCATGGCCTTCTGTGGAATCTCCCATCTGGACTTGGGAAGATCTAGCCCAATGTTCCTGTACACAATGCCAGCTACTTGGTTGTACCATTCAGTGTATGCTGTTCCTGCCTGCATATTACACCCTGCCACTATGTGTTGAACTGTCTCTGAGGCCTCTTTGCACAACCTGCACCTTGGGTCCTGTCTAGTGTAGGTAGACTCCTGCGTCTATGGATCTGGTGCTTAGTGCCTGTTCTTGTGCTGCTATAATCAGTGCCTTGATACTGTCTTTTAGTCCAGCCCTTTCCAGCCAGTGGTAGGATTTCCCAATGCCAGCCACCTCAGCTATCTGTTGATGGTACGTCCCATGCAGGGTTTTGTCTTGCCACAGCACTTCCTCTGCTTGAACCTCCTCCCATGTCTGCTGCTGCCTCAGGCATTCTCTCAGCAGCTTATCTTTGGGTACCATCTTAGTGATGTACTCCGGATGCTCTGGGTTTCATCCAGGATGGTGGCTTTGACACTCACCAGGCCCCACCTTCCCTCTTTCAGTCTCTGGGAGTTGGCCTTGGGGTAGAAACCTTGTGAGGTGCTTCAGGGTCTTCACGTCAGCAGCCTCCAAGTTCTTCTTGGCCAGCTAACTATACTGGCAGGGTATCTGATGACTGGCAGGGCATAAATGTTGATGGCATGGATCTTGTTCTTCCTATTATGCTGGCTGTGAGCTTCCCATTGGGCTGTGACTCCTAAGCTGGGAGAGTGGCTCCAATAGATCCCAGGAACAACATCAGAGCTCTCTGTCCAGAAGAGTACAGTGCTAGGAAAAGCTAAGATACTGTGCAGAACCCTCAAACCCCCAGGACCGGATATTTTTATAGATAGATAGATAGATAGATAGATAGATAGATAGATAGATAGATAGATAGATAGATGTATGACAATGGGTACTGTTTCTTATGACTGTCAATATTACAGGCAAGCCTCTATTTTTCCCCTCAATGGAAACTATTTTCAGGTAAATGGATATAGGACTGTAGCCTTATTTAGTAAGCAAGTGGCTTGCATTCTTCATCAGCTACTTTTTGCAAACAGTTTAGAGGTAGGAGCAGAAACCAGGCAAGCAATTCTGCAGCCAATCCAATTACCCCAATCTCTTACAAAGATGGGCAAACCCTACTGGCAGAAGCCAACGAACTGGTTGTCTGGGACATCAGAGAGTTTAACAATTCCCCATTCCACCCAAGACAAAGCACTAACTGTAAGAAAGGAATATAGTTACCATATTAAAGGGAGAAACTCACTTGGATTAAACTGGCCATCTTATCAGTGATAAAAGAGACTAAGCTTAATAACCAGAAGCGCAAGGAAGGGGTGGAATCCATTTGTTTCTATTTCCCCTTCGACCTTGAAATACTTTATTCCATTTAGTTTTAATCTCTCCTTTGTTACCGACAACCTAAAATAATGCCTGAAAGCCATGTTAGTTCATACTAGTGTAGTACAGAAATCATTGCAAAGTTGATAGCAGTTGAAAAAGAACAGACTGTAGCTGAAATCCCAAAGAAACAAATTGAAAATATTAAGGGCCTTTGGATATTTTTTAATTTCATTTTTTTTCTTTTCCTGCATGAATAAAATGAGTCATTAATGTAGTCTTCTTCATAATTCCCAGCTACAATTTTCTTACTCAGACATTTCAATCAAGATGTTTGAGCCATGCTAGGTGTTCATGTAATACAGGAACATTTATCTCATTTTCATGTGGTTATCTCCAGCCTGTTCAGACCTGGCACTCATGTATTTGGGAACCCATTTCTCAATCCCCTTCTCTTATACACATACACACACATTTATATAGTAGTAGTAAGACTGTTATGCTTCACCTTGTTTCAAGAAGAGGCCTGCATATTTTAATGCACTAGTTATAGCCCAGTAAGTTAGTTTTTACTGAATTCCATGTACTTTGAAAAATCATTCCAAGAGTTGTATTTATACCTGTTCTTAGCCTATTCTGGATTAAAAGCTTCTTGGATAATTCCTCAAATATGTGACTTCCTAGCTTTTCTCCAGTGGAGACAGCCAAGTGCCTTTTGACCCCAGGCCAGCCAAGTGAGACTGTCAAAGTTTTTTTCCCAGTGCCTGGAGGCTGTGCAAGTTTGGATGGAAGGAATCATTTCCAATTCAATCCTACCAAGACTGAGGGTCTGTGGGTGTTTGGGCCACCCAGAACTGGGGATTTTCCATCTTTGATCTTGGATGGTATAGCATTTCCCCTTTCAGTGTTGTCCACAATCTGGGAGTCTTCCTGGACTCTCAGCTCCTACTTGAAGAGCAAGTAGCAGAAATGGCCAGGAGTGCCTTTGCACAACTTCACATGATGATCCAGTTGTGCCTTTTCCTAGATCGAGAGGCTAGTCAGATAGTCACTCATGCCTTAGTCACCTAGCAGCTTGACTAAGCAATGAACTCTACATGGGGCTGCCCTTGAAGACCACCCAGATGCTTGAACTAGTCCAGAGTGCAGCGGTGCAAGCAGTGATGGGCATGCCTCCATATACCCATGTAACACCTCCGCTTCACGAGCTGCACTGGTTACCTGTTTGCTTCAAGTTGCAATTTAAGGTGCTGGTCATTTTCTATAAAGCCGTACATGGTATAGCCCTGGTTACTTGAGGGACTGCCTGTCTCCTGTAGTATTTCCCTGACCACTTCAATCTTGAAGGATTGGTATGCTCTGGGTTCCTTTGATTTAATAATGTCATCTATCAGGACTTCGGAAGCAAACTTCTCTGCTTCTCTGTAGCAGCACCTGCCCTCTGGAATGGGGTTCCTCCTAAGTCCTGGATGGCACCCATTCTGCTGTTGTTTGGAAGAGCCATGAAGACCTGGTTCTTCACCCAGGCCTTTGATGAGGAAGAGTGGGACCTGTTGCTTCATTCCATCTGTCATGCTTGCCATCTTTTATCTTTATCTTTTATTTACTTTATTGTTATTTTTTTGTTTGATTGCTATGAGCTGCCCAGAGTTGTTGGGAGTTGGGTGGCATACAAATTTAATAAACTATTATTATTATTATTATTATTATTATTATTATTACATTATGACAAATGTGCATTAAAAGGAGTATAAATATTTTTTTTATATTTTCTCATTCAAATATGTAAACTGATACAGAAAACATGTGATCAATACATTCAGAATTCTGGCAAAAAGAAACGAACACCTTTAAAAAATCACGATCACAGAAGCCACTCAAAATTATAGGCCAAACGCTAAGTGGAGGATGTGCAAGAGACCCAATAATTATTTCTCTGACATAGTGGGAGCAGTCAGTATCTTTAATGACCCTGAGGCTGAGGCTAGCAGGAATGGGAGCTCCTGATATGATCAAGTTTGCTGGTGAGGTTAAAAGGAGAGGAATGGGAATCAGGGAGGGAGAGAGGAGATGGGATTTTTCAGACCTTACGGAAATCAATCCATGTAGGAGAAGAAATTGCAAAATTAAACTCAGAAGAAGGCACTTCTGTACAGTAGCTGAGGAAACTGAATGGTCATGGCTGAAATGTATAGACAGGAGACAAATTAAAAGACTGCCAAGTTAAAAGGCAATCCTTTAATTACTGCAGAAGAATCTTCAACTTCCACAAGTATATCTGAAGTTGAAAATGTGGTCAAAAGTTACAAGAAAATCACAATGGAATCAGTACTGAAAGGGGAACATGGAGTATAAGAAATATCAGTGGAAGACATGTATGACATTTCCAATTTCCAGTTTTAATTTACTGGTTGTTCTCATATCCATGCTCCTCTTTCAGTACTGACTCCAGTAGTGACCAGTTATAGCTCTCTCATACACCAGGTTTATGATGCCAGGTGAGGCACCCCCAGAGGAGAGGTGGTGGCAATCCTTTTTCCTGCCTTAGTCTTCAATCCCTGATTTGCTCCAGCAGTTCCTGAGATCTAACTCAGTGTCCAGATATGGAATGTGATTTGGAGAAACAGGACTTTATTTTGATTTGAGACCCAAAGTAATGAAATGTTAATGGATAACAGCTGCTATGGAGTATATTCTTTTTAAATTCCAGGCATATATTGAGGGAGTTGTGCAAAAGCAAGGGGTATTTTCAAGGAGTGATAATATCTGTTCCTGAATTTGGAGCTGGTTGCAGAAAATTCTGTGAAGGAGGGGGAAATCCACCAATATTTCTGGTGAAATAAACCAGTTGCTACTAGGCCAGATCAGTTAGCTAATGCAATTTAGAAAATGCTACAAATAAGAATCTGCAATAAAAACCATTGTTGTTGTTGTTCAGTCGTTAAGTCATGTCCGACTCTTCATGACCCCATGAACCATATCGCGCCAGGCCTTCCTGTCCTTCACTGCCTCCCTGAGTTTGCTCAGTTTCATGCTCATTGCTTCAGTGATGCTATCTAACCATCTCATCCTCTGCCGTCCTCTTCTCCTTTTGCCTTCAATCTTTCCCAGCATCAGGGTCTTTTCCAAAGAGTCCTCTCTTCACATTAGGTGACCAAAGTATCTGAGCTTCAGCTTCAGTATCAATCCTTCCAATGAGCAATCAGGGTTGATTTCCTTTAAGATTGACTGGTTTGACCACCTTGCAGTCCAGGGGACTCTTAAGAGTCTTCTCCAGCACCACAGTTCAAAGGCATCAATTCTTTGCCATTCAGCCTTCTTTATGGTCCAGTTCTCACAGCCATACATTACTACTGGAAAAACCATAGCTTTGATTATGCAGATCTTTGTCAGCAAGGTGATGTCTCTGCTTTTTAATATGCTATCTAGGTTTGCCATAGCTTTCCTCCCAAGGAGCAAGCATCTTTTAATTTCATGGCTGCAGTCTCCATCTGCCATGATCTTGGAGCCCAAATAAATGAAGTCTGTTACTGCTTCCATTTCTATCCCTTCCATTTGCCAGGAATTGACTTGTCTTTTGTATATTCCCTTGTTCTACTCAGTAGATGGAAAAGCTTCCTGACTCCCACTTTGAAGTGATAGGGATAAGGCTTTTATCACCGGTTAGAAAAAACAAGCTTTAGGTGTTAGAAATCTATAAAACTTTGTAACCAGATAAGATCTTGGGAAGGAACCTTAGTTGTATCCTTGGATTGTAACTTTTGCTAACTTTGTTAATTAAAATCAAAGCAGTGCACTAAATTGTTACCACCTGTGAAGGGGGGTAGAGGCCAGCCTGGAGAAGGTACTTAAGATAAGCCCTGGAGCTATAGGAAGAGGATGGAGGGGAGAGTTTTGGAGAAGAAAGGATGTCTGCTTTGAATCCTTGCTGGAATCAACTTTCTTGTGGAAGCTGTGAATCTCAAGCCTTTATTTCATCTGTGCAAGGGAGAGCCTGCTTGTCCGTGTTATTCATCATCAAGGCTTGCTCACGTGAGGCTGCTTAGGTGAAAGGGGATTTATTTACCTGCTTTTACTTTTATGGGACTGCTTGCTTTGAATTAAGCAAGTTTTAGCATGCAGCTTAATTTCTGTATACAACCCTTTTGGGCAGTAAGTAAAGCTTCAGTCGGAAAGTTATTCAATTGCTTCTTGAGTTGTTTGTCATTGCACATACTGTAACCAGCAACGGAAAGAACCCAGAGAGATGTACCAGCCCCGAGGGTGGTTGTTACATAATGCTTCCTAAGGCCCTCTTGACTTCACTCTCTAGGATTTCTGGTGACCATACCAGCATGAACATCAGGGACATTAAGAACTTTCTTGTATAGTTCTTCTGTGTATTCTTGCCACCTCTTCTTCATCTCTTCTGCTTCTGTTAGGTCCCTGCCTTTTTTGTCCTTTATCATGCCCATCTTTGCACTAAACGTTCCTTTAATATCTCCAATTTTCTTGCAGAGATCTCTAGTCTTCCCCATTCTATTATTTTCCTCGATTTCTTTGCACTGTTCATTTAAGAAAGCATTCTTATCTCTCCTTGCTATTCTCTGGAAATCTGCATTCAGTTGCTTATATCTTTCCCTTTCACCCTTGCTTTTCGCATTCCTTCTTTCCACAGCTATTTGTAAAGCCTCATCAGGCAGCCATTTTGCTTTCTTGCATTTCTTTTTCTTTGGGATGGTTTTAGTTGCTGCCTCCTGTATAATGTTAGGGACCTCCATCCATAGTTCTTCAGGCATTCTGTCTACCAAATCTAATCCCCTAAATCTATTCATCACCTTCACTGTGTACTCAAAAGGAATATGATCTAAGTCATACCTGAATGGTCTAGTGGTTTTCCTTACGGTCTTCAAGTTAAGCCTAAATTTTCTAGTAAGAAGCTTATGATCTGAGCCACAGTCAGCTCCTGGTCTTGTTTTTGCTGTCTGTAAAGAGCTTCTCCATCTTTGGCTGCAAAGTATATAATTAATCTGTTTTCGGTATTGACCATCTGGTGATGTCCATGTGTAGAGTCATCTCTTGTGTTGTTGGAAAAGAGTGTTTGCTATGACTAGCTTGTTCTCTTGACAGAACTCTATTAGCCTTTGCCCTGCTTCATTTTGTACTCCAAGGCCAAACTTGCCTGTTATTCCGATTACTCCTTGACTTCCTACTTTAGCATTCCAATCCCCTATGATGAAAAGGACATCTTTTTTTGGTACTAGTTCTAGAAGGTGTTGTAGGTCTTCATAGAACTGGTCAACTTCAGATTCTTCGGCATCAGTGGTTGGGGCATAGACTTGGATTACTGTGATGTTGAATGGTTTGCCTTGGATTCACACTGATATCATTCTGTCGTTTTTGAGGTTGTACCCCTTTACTGCCTTTCCCACTCTTATTGTCTATGAGTGCTACTCCATTTCTTCTAAGGGTTTCTTGCCCACAGTAGTAGATATAATGGTCACCCGAATTAAATTCACCCTTTCCCTTCCATTTCAATTCACTGATTCCTAAGATGTCGATGTTCAATCTTGTCATCTCATGTTTGACCACATCCAGCTTGCCTTGGTTCATAGATCTTACATTCCAGGTACCTATACAATATTGTTCTTTACAGCATCGGACCTTCTTTTCGCTTCCAGATACATCCACAGCTGAACATCCTTTTGGCTTTGGCCCAGCCGTTTCACTCTTTCTGGAGCTACTTGGAATTGCTCTCCGCTCTTCCCCAGTAGCATATCGGACACCTTCCGACCTGAGGGGCTCATCTTCCGGCATCATATCTTTTAGCCTTTTGACATTGTCCATGGGGTTTTCTTGGCAAGGGTACTGGAGAGGGTTGCCATTTCCTTCTCCAGTGGACCACATTTTGTCAGAACTCTCTGTCATGACCTGTCCATCTTGGGTGGCCCTGCACGGTATAGCTCATGGCTTCACTGAGTTACGCAAGCCTCTTCGCCACAACAAGGCAGTGATCCATGAAGGGGAATATCAACCATGTTACACTACAAAACAAAGAGAACTTTTGGACTGAAGTGACAGCCTGATTGTAAAGGTCACTAATTCAGGCAGACTTGTCAATCACTCTTTCTCCCTTCCACTTCACTACTGCATTTAATAAAAATAAATGTTGAATTTGTTTCAGTTTTTCTCTTTGGTTGGATTGCCATGGTACTGCCATTTGCAGCACACAGGGATTACAGAACTGAGACTGGAAATTTATGCAAGCCCACAAAAGGGGCAGGCTGGGATTAAATCTTTCTGCTGTGTTCCAGATGTATGAAAGTTTGTTTCAAATAAGTAAGTAGATAAATGAAGCATTTACTTGAAAATAAATATAAATTAATCAACCCTGGTTCATGATATGAAAATGATTCTGCCAAGCAGATGAATGCTATACTAATTAAAATTTGTAGGATTGTTTAATATCAATAAGCATGCAGTGTATGATTCTGATTCATGCCCTTTCAGAAAACAAAAAGAGTTGGCATACACCTCTGATATTAAAGCAGCTTTTTAAATATTCATTACAGTCTCTTTATTTAAAAAATTGGTACTTTTGTTCAACAATTAAACAACTGTGTTCTCTAAGCAATTGTTGTAGAGATTATCTTTTCTATGGAAACTGTAAGAGTTTAAATGTCAGTACAACCTGGCAAATAAATATAAAAACTACTTAAGAAGAACAATAAAACCATTTACTTTCAAAATAACAACATCTGGTTGTATCTCAAAGCAAAAAGAAGCAGTAGAGATAAACATTTTCTAAAGATTCAAATAGCATTCTATGACCTAAATTACATTTTGGTTAAAAAAAGTTGGTATTTATGAGCATAAGAATCCTGCAGTAACTGCTGTGGAAAACACACACACACATTGTCACACACAGATTCCAAGCAGATATTTTAGACATTTGAACTAATTATGTGCCCATTGGAAACTTATCATTTGGGAAAAAACAATTCCCTTATGTGCTCATCCTTTGCAATCTTCCTTTTAAAAGGCTTCCTGAAGGGGTGCGTGTGTGTGTGTACATCTACAGTATAAATGGACTCTCTTGGCCCCTTCTTTAATTGACAAGCCCATATGAAGCTCCTCTCATATTTTCTCAGTTTGAATCCAATGTAATCCAAGGAAAGGATGAATGATAGCATCAACATACTGTAAAATAGTATAGAGAAAATACTTTTTAAAGGGATATTGTGAGAACAGTAAAGTGGGAATGTTATTGTCACAACTAGAAATTGTTGCTAGTCTTAGTTGTCTCAGCAAAGCTAAATACTGTGCTATCTTCCCTGGATTCAAACTTTTCAATTCTCACTTGTTGGCTTCTTCTATTTTCTATAGACATTTAATCATTGTCACACTCAACTAAAAATGCCAGTTCCAGGACTGAGAGGTCTTAGCAAAACATTTGTTTTGTTGGCCTCCTTCAGCTCCAGTTGCATCCTATTTAAATGCAGACTGATTTGGCAACAACAGTGATTTGCCACAAACTTCCACTTAAAATTTTCCATGGTGCCCAAGAATTTCCAAAATAGCATCTTTAACAATTTAAAATGGCAGCTCTCACTCTTGACATCACTTTGTCATGCTCCAGATTCCTCTGTATAGGCGTTCCAGGGAACTGAAAACTAAATGTAATGCAAGGACCCCAGATTGAGATCAATGACCATGGGCCAGGTGTGGGACTGAGGACCAAACAGCCATGTAAAATGTTGGGTATTGGTATTGGGCCTGCCAGCCATAGACTAGCATGTATCTATTCCAAGAACACTCATACTAGACAAATATAGAGATACATCTGGAGTTTGTTGCCTTCCTCATATTTAAATATGGTCAGACGCCTTAGCAATATGTAAAAAAATTATATAGGAAAGGCCCAGATCCAGGAAGACTGAAGAAATAATGAACATTAATTTCCATTTTTAGTGCTGGATCATTCATGGTGTAATAATGTTACCCTTGAATGCACATACTAACTATGCAGATTGAGAACACCATTATTATAGTAGTATTTTGGCAGGGAGAAGGGAGTTTAGGTATGTATGGGATATGGCAAAATTCCATAAGATGCATATCTGTTCTCCACATCAGTTAAGACCTCAGCAAGCATGATACAGAGACACATTTGTAGCATTCATATGCAAATAGCTATATTAAAACATTGCTACAAAGTAGAATATTACATTATATACCATCTTGGCATAGAGTTATGACATGTTATTAGCATGGCTTTCTTGTAAGTTAAGAATGGGTCATATAAAAAGACTGCCTTCAAATCACATGCATGATTTTTGTTCAGCTAAAAATAATAATAAATGTATAAATACAAATGTTTTAGTACTTAATAGTTTGTTGCAAATATGAGCAATTCTAGTGGATTTGACATCCCATCATGTTATTTGTGCAAAAGTTGAGACATGTCCTTATACTCTCAACTCCAGATATTCTTGTTGGGAGCTCAACAGTTCATAGAAACAATCTTATTGTGTATAATGGAGGTACTCATGTGAGAAATTGGTTATGTAGGTTTACATTTATGAATGTGTTTACATCTGCCAAAGTAAAAGTGTAGATGAAGAAAGCATTTTTCGGTGTTGCAACATTCTTCTTAATCTGACAATTTATCTTCATTTCTTCTTTAATGTGAAGGAAAGAACACCTGTGTTTGTTTATCAGCTGGGGCCATTTGTGCTTCTGTTTTTTCTCTCTTTATTCCATTAAAAAAATATAATTAACATTCACATGCTGAAAAAGGCATTTGAATGTTAATTACTGAACAAGTCCTTTTAAAATGGAAGGCAGAGCAAGTTGAGGGAAAAAGAATCAGCATAAGATATAGGTGCAAATTGTCTGTGGTATTTTGGGGTATGCCCATTGGGTATGGGAGTATATGCAAGAGACATTTATAATGGGGAGAAGGCGATAATATAATACAGAAGAATAGATATTTTGAAAGTTTATTTGAGTAAGAACCTATCTTACTTCCTAGATGGAACCACAGTTTTCAGAATTCCCATCCAGGATCACCAAACAAAAGAAAGTTTACAGCAGAGAATACTACTAACATACCTTTGTCAAGTACTCTCTTGCTGGGAGAGCTGCTTCTGAGATTGAGAAGAAGTTTACTAGCCATTTCCTAAACAGTCAAGAAGTGCAGTCTACCCCTCTTTCACAAAAGATACAAATCTCCTCCCCTTTATATAGAGAACTAAAAAAAGAGAAAAAAGAGAGAAGAGAAGAAACAGAATCTTTCCATCCTGATTTGCCTATATACAGGCTTCTCATTTCGGATATTCCCCAGAATTCTGGTTTTGTCACATTAACCTTCTTCTTAATAAATCTTATTAATAAGAATACAGATGGATGAGTTCTTGGGAGTAATCGCTACCAGTCCAGGCTGTGGCCAGGAGGGCCTTCATCAGGTTTTGGATGATGAGCCAGTTGTGATCCCACTTGAACTAAGATGCCCAAATGTCAATGACTTGTGTCCTGGATAGACTAGCACAACACATTCTGCATGAGGCTTTCTTTGAAGATGAGTCAGAAGTTGGAGCTGTTCCAGAATGCAATGTCTAAACTGCTGGCAGGATATTTCTTCCTGCAGGCTACTGCACTGATTCCCAGTGGGCTTCTGGGCCCATCTCAAAGTGCTGGTTATCACAAGGTTACATCAAGCATTGCTTTGCCAGAACTGAAACTGCCTATCTGGACTGGTTATCTAGACAGAGCCTGTTGAGAATTCTCCCCACCTATGAGAAGCAAAGGGAGGTGGGCATTTTCTGTTATATCCTCCAAGCTTTGCAACAAACTTCCCCGGACATATAGTATAATAATTTTTATTGGTTAGTCAACTGACCATATCAAAATTCCATCTCTCTCTCTCAACAAGGCAGCTAAAATCATGTTATTCCACTATTCAGTCAGCAGAAATTGATTGATTTGATATCAATAAAATAGATTAATTATGTTTCTTATTCTTGTATCATTGCCTTAATTTACTTTGTTGTTCATGACTCAGAGTTGCAACTTACTAGGCTGGCTTACAAATATTGTAAGTAAGCAAATTACAAATAAACAAACATATATGTAATTCCATTGGTGATGTTTTAGGGCTCAATTTAAAACTCTAAGGTGATAGAAAATGCTGCAACTCTTACTTGTGCTCTGTTGTTTCTGTTGCCTTAATTCTCCATTACTCTATAGCTCCTACTTCCCAAATTGAACAAGGCCCATGGGGTGAGTCCTCTCCTGATGTTTTCTCATGGGATTTAACTGAAATGTGAAAAAGCAGGAAGCTGCAGACTTCTGGTCAGGGTGAAATAATTAAGCTAATTAAGCTAAGTGTAAGAAACCTGCACCTCTCTCATGAGACTTTATTCTCTTTTGGAAAAGAAAGAAAAGAAAGCCAATTATTGTTCATTAAACTGCATGAGAATGACAGAAAAATTAGATTTTAATTAATACAGAATTGGATTGCATTAGTTAAAACCTAGACAGAGTTTCTTTGAAGACCCATGCTCTATTGTATGCCAGATTTTACTGTACTGGTTTTGAAAAATAACACTGCTAATATTAAAAAAACAAAAACAAAACCATGACATATGAATACTATTAGCTGCCTATATATAATTCTTGGCAGCTCATGTGAGGATGTTATATATTGTTGCATATGACAATTATATTGGTCACTGTGGTTACTTCCAATTACATGTCTGGAATACATTCTTTCCTGGAGATGTCAGAAACAAATCACAAAAGGTGATGAATATGGTTTTGATTGCTACCAGGATTCCCTTCTCTTTTGACTAAACTCATATAAGAGATTTTAGGAAGAACAAGTACAAGGAAATGAATTTGTTACTCAGAGAGTTTAACACTGTATGTCAATTGACTCCATCTGACTTCATTTGAAATCTGTGATTTCAGCATTGAGATATCAGAAAGGTGATCAACAATGGAAGGACAACTAATATTCAGTATATAATGCAGAGCTTTAAGTTAGTGAAGCATAGAACAGCATAGAAGAGGGTAAATCAAAGAAGTTGCACAAGAGAAAAGGGAAAGAAAGAAAGAAAGAAAGAGAAAGAAAGAGAGAAAGAGAGAAAGAGAGAAAGAGAGAAAGAGAGAAAGAAAGAAAAGCTTTGATGTATATTTGCAGTCCTCCCTAAGTTAGAAATTGAACATTTTTATATTACACTATTCATTTTGATTCAGGACACAAAGCCCATGCATAGAAGAAGCCAGGACAGCATTAACAATAGGAACCAGCCAGGAAAAGTGCATATGGTTCACTTCCTTTTAGATGATCTGCAGAACTTCCCAAGATCAGACTGCCAAAATTTCACATCTGCTTGCCCAATTACTGTATGGAGTGTAGTTTAATGCTTAAAAAAAAAAAAAAGCTGTAAAATAGGTGTGTAAAACCTATTTTTAAATTTCTACAGTATATCCCTCCTATATCATCATCTTCTTCCTCTTCCTCTTCTGGGAGGGGGGAGGTTTGCCCCAGGTAATCTGAGAAATACCTAGAACTGAGACTTTGTGCATCAGTGTCCTCAGGATCTTGCTGCCTTTGCCAAAGGATGAAAGCTGCCTCATGTTGTCATGCTGCAAATTCCAGAAACTCCTGTCCTTTCTGGGCATGTAACATCACATTGTTCATTGAAAAGCCCCTTCCCTTGTTTGCCTCCTGCCTCACCTGGCTTTGGGTCTTAAAATAAAGCCAGGCAGGCCAGACAATCAAGAAGACATCAAGAGAAATGTCTGCAAATATGTAATCCATCATTGCATGACTGCATTATGTGGTTAATCCAGGTGACCGGCACTATTGGCCATTCTGAGGTTCAGGTGAAATTAACTGTGAAATTAGTAATGTAATTAGGAGGTGCTACTTTGATAGCTATTTGGGCCTGCATGGACAGACAACTGTTTTCCTCTGCTGGCAGTCTCAGCAGAATAATGGTGCATATGTACACATGTACACACATTATGCCCAGGAAAGCTTTGGAAATAGTCACACTTAGTCTTTAACGCTTAGAGGAAGTGTGCTTCTCTTGCGCCAGTGCACACTGGGAAGCACAGCCCTGTTCATCAGTCTGTGTCTGGTCTATGGATTGGCTTCAAATATTTTGCTGCTTGAGAAGCAGATGTAAAAGGGGTTCCTCTCATTTCTTCTAGATGATTGTATGTACTGATGGGAATGGGCTAGTTTAGGATGTATAAAGATTTTTAAATTGCATATGGAAACATTTCAATATGCACTCTAAGCACATGTAAACTAGTGTGCTTAGTGTGCATATTGCACACTAAGTGCAATGAAGTGGCTTGCGACATTCAGAGGATCATGGTTCAATGGTTAAATTCTGAGAGGTAGATCAAATCAAATTTCAGAAGGATTTTTTAAAAAATAAATTACTAAGCACTTCTATTCTGAATCTTCAATACAGTTAAAATGTTCAGTAAGTAGGCAAGGGAAATAGGTGTAAAATGAACCCCTGCTGATCTGGCAAAGATAACTGGTAATTGACACAACGTGTCAGGAAGCTCTCTGATGCAAAATCCATTGACATTAAACAGGGATAGTGCAAGAGTCCTCATTATGCTTCATAGTATTTTCCCATTCAATAATGGATAAGCAGAAAAACCTCTTGATGGCTTTTGCCTTATGTTATTGATATATAGATGTCACCACTTTCATTTGCAATCTATACAGCAGTTGTGGAAAGGACAGGAAAAAATAGCCCACGCAGAATTGCTATTATAAAGAGGTAAAAGCAATTTAAGTTGCTACATTGCATTTCTAAGTTACTGACATAAGCAAAAGGCAAAATATTGTTAAAATTAAGTATAAATAAAAACAATATACAAATCCCACAGACTTGGCACACAAACAGTTTTGCTTTATTTTTTTATCAGAGGAAATCAACACTAGCAATCTGCCTACCACACACAACAGGCTTATATTATTATAGCTAGTTTGATCGTGTGTGTATGGGTATGGTTGGGTAGGTGGATGGGTGAATTTATTAAATGTAATCTAAAACCTTACTGTAGAAACCTGGCATATATTTCAAGTCCAGTTTCAGTGTTCATCAGCGATATACATCAGGATGCAAAAAGCTATTTTAAATGAAATGTTTGCCTTCTATTTCATGAAGCCATATCACAAATTATTTTGGCAGTTCTCTCTGGTCTTGAACAGATGATATTACATGACCTCAGCATTCGTAGGTTGCTATCACAAGAAGAGAACTACCAGGACGATTGGATTCACAGTACCAGTAGCATGGCTAGTTCCTAAACCAGTGTTGTCCAAACTTGGCCACTTTAAGATGAGTGGACTTCAACTTCCAGAATTCCCCAGCCAGCCATGCTGGCTGGGGAATTCTGGGAGTTGAAGTCCACTCATCTTAAAGTGGCCAAGTTTGGACAACACTGTCCTAAACTGTCCAGCCCGATATGCTGCATAATAGTATATTTTACTAATGCCATGCAATAACATTTTATATTTTTATGACTTTTCTCATTCAACCTGATGAAAAAAAAATGCTTTTAAATTTTGTTGCAGAGGATTTTTTAATGGATAGACTCTCGTATTCTTGCACTGATTTCATTTCAAGGGGGCCTAGGATATATGTCATTCATTTCTTCCATGGATTGTGGTTTCCTTGACTTTCAACACTTACAATTTTTAATAAAAAGTATTAGTCAAAAAAGGTACAACCAGATTCCTTCTGATTTTTTTTGCTCTCATATCTAATATGCCTGTGCTCTACAATATCCAGAGAGGTATTGTAAATCCAGTGATGAACAGTTATGTTACAAGAATATATTGCATATTCAGATCATCACAGCTCTAAGAGCAAGTGAAATCCTCTTTTCAGCGAACAAGACTAAATATAATGTAGGAAAAATCTCTATGATTATTCTGATCGTCATTTATTGCAGATATTTTTATATCACCTTCTAGTAAATAGTATAGGAAAAATGTCTATTATAATACACACCCTAACATACAGGAACAAAAATTCCCACTGAGATCAGTGGAATATGTTCTCTGATAACTTGGTGGCATAACTTTCTCCCACAAGAAATTATTTATCAATCAAGAATTTTCATAGCTTCATGACTTTTCACTGCATGTTTTTGTTTTTTAAGAAGAGGAAAGTAGCTACTGGAAAGGAGGCTTTTTCTCTGCTGTTGTTAATTTATGGGACTCTTTCTCTAAAATAGCTCTGAGGAATTGGATCTAGACCTCCATTTGCCAGGAAGCACTAGATGTTATGTGGACAGTGGCATTTCCCCAAACCTCAGTGTCCTTCCTCCTGATAGGGTTATTATTTATTTTTGTGAAGAGACATGAATGTTATCTTCTTCTACAAGAAGAAAAGCATCCATGCAGGATGAAACAGAGTACAAGCTCAAATACATGTAAGAGTGGCTTTACGCAAGCTTGGCCCTCCGATATTGTCCCATGTCAGGGAAAGCACATGGTGTCCCACAAAGAATTGCTGCTAAAGGCAAAAACTGGGGCCTGATTCAAGACAGCAGGGCAGTAGATCTCAATGTTTCCACTAGATCTCAGTTCCACTGCACTTTGGTTAGAGGTAACCCAACAGTGCTTGCTCAAGCTTCTAACGATATAGGTCATTATCCTACACATATCTACTAAAAAACAGAGGTGTTAGAGAACTTAGATTGTTCCTTATTAAGTGAACTGACCTGTACTAGTTCACACTTCTCAGATTCCTCATCTCTTTGATTTGAATGTCTCTGGATTTTGTAATTCAGCTCTTTGCTTAAAATGTGTAAATATAATGTGTATTATAAAGAAAATTTTATTTGCAGGCACAAATGCATATATTATGAAGAACTGCTATTTATGTTTCTTGTATATATTTTAAAATTGTTTTTTTAATATTGTAAGCCACTCAGAGTCATGTATTTTAGATGGGTGGTTACATAAATCTAATAAATTTAGATATACAAAGGAAAATGATGTCACCCTCTGGGGGAGATGGGTGGCATATAAATTTAAATACATACATACATACATACATACATACATACATGAATGAATGTCTGACCCTGAAATGTGTTGAGTAAATTCCAAGCAGTAATTGACATTCACTTGGTAATACTATTAAATAGAAATTGGTTCCTAAAATATGTTTAGGAATTAGAATCAAATTATTAACTTTTGTATGGCCCTTAAATGGAGCTTTGTAAATTACTTGGCATATTGCTCATGAGTAGGCTGAGTAAAAATAATTTTCATTGATCCTTTTTTATTTTAATGAAAAATGTCTAGGAATCAAAAGTTTATCAGCCTCCTGTGACTCAACTTTTGTTCAGAAACACTTGGGACAAAATAGCATACCTTAACTTCTATCCAACTTCCAATCTGCATTAGTGTAGGAGTCAGACCTATTGATTTTATAAGGTATTTTATTAGACTTCCTTTTAGAATTAAAGACTATTTAAAATTCAAATCTACTGTTCCCTTCTTAGGATTTTAAGTGCTTAAACCACTTTTTTATATAAATGCCTAAGGCATATGTCAGCTCATAGTGAGAATAACTACAATTATTAAGTTCTAAACCAGTGATTCTCAACCTTTTTGAAGCTGCCGCCCCCCTAAGGAGCGGAAAATTTTTCAGCGCCACCCTTTGTGAAAATCCTGTAATTTAGGGTATGGGGGGGGGGGGGTTACTGAATTATAAAAGGCAAAAATTTTAAGTAATTTTTTTCAGTAGACTTACACACCAAATTTGTTCGATTTAACACGATACTTTTGCCCTGGAAGGTAATTGTATTCCTTTTATTAAAATTAAAATGACTAATGCAAAAAAAATGAAGCGAATGAAAAGCAACTCAAGAAACACGGGTCAAATCAAACATTCATATTGAAAGGATGCTCAACGCACGCACTGTGATTAATCGCACGGGAAGACAGCTGACGCACGTGCTGCGATTAATCACGCGGGAAAACAGCTGACGCATGCGCTGTGCTGGTTGGGATCAGAGAAGAATCGTAGTGTCGAGTTCTTCAAGGTCATCCTACCTAGAATACAAATTCGTCTCACCATACTTAGAAGTGCATGAGGGCAGCCATTGCGTAAGTTCGTTTTATTGCTGTACAAATGGTGTAAACCAGATAATCGATTTAATAAATTTTGGGGGAGTTTTAAAATTAAGTTCGAATGCCAAAACATGCTCATCGCCCCTCTAGCACCCAAAACAAGTTCACCGCCCCTCAGCATTCTCCCACCGCCCCCTGGGGGGCGGTACCACCCCCGTTGAGAACCAATGTTCTAAACAAACTCCATGGGGAATTTATCTATCCCTTATTATTTCTGGTTCTTCTATCAGATTGATGAGTCTAATCTTATCCCCACCAGATTTTATCAAATTAGTTATAATTGCTGCAGACATGTCAAACATTTCTAGGGCTGTTGTTTTATTATTTCTACATTGAGCATAAACCTTAATAAGAAAAAATAAGTTGGATCCTGGGTATGTATTAGTTTATTCAATATGGTAGGATACAGGCAACATTATTCTGTTTTGCAAGATAGTTCCTAAGTTAGAGATCCAACTTGCATAGAATAATGCAACCATACTTGCAGGTATACCATGAAGGATGTCAAAAAATCAAAAATGGTGGTTGCCAAAATGGTGGTTGCAACTATATTATCAAATATATATAACTTTTAAAATGTAATGTAAAAGGGGGGAGACAGTTTCAACAATGTAGTCATCTTGACTTTTGACTTACCCTGTGGACACACCTGGACTTTATGGTTTATTGGCCAAAATGTGGCCAAGCTGACCAGTAATGACCATAATGTTAGCAGGGAATGCTGCAAAAGGCATGGGTACAACTAAGGTTGGTAACCTAGTGCACTCTTTTGTTACATTACTAAAAAGCTTTATGTGAAAACCTCAACTGACCAAAAATCATGAGTGATATAATTGAATATCTACGGGCCCATACAATGATAACTGTGGCATATGGAAGATTGCAAACTGGAATATAAAATGAATAAATAGTAAGCATGAATTAATAGATGGAATGAAAGGTGGAAAAATAGATTAGTTGTGTGTCTGTGAAACTAAGAGAAAGAAGAAAGATGTAATAGATCTAAATGAAAGTATGATCATCTGGAGTTAATGACTACATGCAGGAATGTGAAAGTGTACATTTAATTAGGAATGAAAGGATTAAAACATATAAATATATATTGTATGTTTGTACATGTATAATTATTAAAGTAAGAATTTGTGTCTTCTGGATTGTGGTAGATACATATGAAAGTAGACTGGCATTGGTGAATGTTATGCTCCACTGAATGGCAATAGTGGAAGAACCAAGGATGAGGCTTGGGGAAAACTCTGCAGTCTTCTGGTTGAATGCCATGCAGAGGAAAATATATTCTTTTAGGTGGCATTAATGGATGGGTGGGAATGAGATGACAGAGTACTGGACACTATATTCAGAGATATAGGAAAATTCAGAGTCAACATTCTACACTTACACTTCCCAGAACTGAATAAAATAATATGACTTGACAATTTATAATTGTATAATTCATGCATATTCTCACCAAATGCAGTAACAACTAATTTAAATGTTGTATTCAGTTGTACTTCCCTCCCCTTCCCTACACAGATCCACACTTTAGTAAGCAGAATTGTCAATTCCTCCATACCCTGCAGCCACCCCAGAAAATCTCCTTCAGAGAGCCAGAGGTCCTCTGTTGGAGATGTGGGGACAGACAGTTTCAGGAAATAGTAGAAAGTGCTGTTGTGTTAATAGAAGTCCAGCAACACAACAGTTGATCTATTCACAAAGTTCATTTGGAAGACCCTGAAGTATGAAGAGCACCACATGTAATATTAGATGTATTTCTTCTTATACCATTTGATAACATATCTCCCCAAAATTAGCCCATTTCCAAATATATAGAAAATACTGTATGTGCATGCAGATATTTGTACTTCATTTTGTTTATTTTGTGCATTAAGATATATAATGATACATACAATATATAAGGATATATAAACAATGGAAGAAAAGAAGAAACTAGAGATCATCATAAAGAAGTGAAGTGAGGACAATTGAAGAGAGGGAGATTCTGTAAATGTGGGATATTGACACATCCTAATAGAATTACAAGGGTGCCAAGGATCGTTTCTGGTTTTGATTTTATTTTAGCACATGCTAAAATTGCTTGGTTAACTTTAGGAAACACCTTTGGTAACTTTTGACTATATCTCAGTACAGCTTTTCTAAGATAAGTTTCTGTAAGTTTTTTTTTTAAAATTGCATTTACACAAAATGTGGCAAAGAACAGTTGGAAGCATCTAACTGACCTTGGCTCAGAAAAGCTAAACAAGGAAATATCTGGTTAGTACTTAGATAGGATTCAATGGAAAAGCAAAGGAGGTGATGGTGATGGTGGTGGTGGTGGAGGAGATGATGATGATGATGATGATGATGATGATGATGATGATGATGGACGTGGTCGTGGACAAAAAGGACAAGTCAAGTTCATTTTCCCAGAAGGAAAATGTATTTTCTGCATTTCCTGAGAGTCATCCTGTCATGGACATCCCTAAGCAAGTATGCCAGTCATGGGAATGTGCCAGCTGAACAGATAGGAGCTAGCAGGTTTTTTTTTTTTTTTTAAAGATAAAAGTTTATTCCTGAAACTGGTATTCAAAAACAGTATTTTCCCCATATTTTTTGGTGGTATTTCCATACTTCATACTATTGCATCCATAATATGACTAAAAATCAAGTAATTGCAGATTAAAATTCTAAATTAATCTAGTCTACTAAAACATTTAAAAGGCATCCAATTATATAAACATTGTGATGTATTTATTAATAGTAACACATTCAGTACATAAACAGGCTGGGTTTGGAGCAGGTCAATCAACATTAGATCATGCTATGGTGCTGCAGTACTTGGTAGAAAAGTATATTCACAACTCTGGACAATCTCTTTATGCAGTGTTTATTGACTTTAGGTTAGCTTTTCTCACAGTATCTAGAACTAAACTGTGGAATAAATTAAAAAATATCACAACAGACAAACGTCTACTCTTGCTGCTCATTAAAATACATGAGAATACGAGATTGAAGGTCAGGTGCAGTAATCAAGGACACATCACAAAGAAAATACCCGTAAGGACAGGAATTAGACAGGGATATGTATTGGCTCCAGTTTTATTCAATTACTATATAAATTAATTAGTTCTTCACTTAAGTAACTCTACTTTTCATCCTCCTAAATTAGCCCATAGACATATCAATTTATTACTGTATGCCAATGATGCAATAAGTCTGTCATTGACTTCCATTGGCCTTAAAAGAGCCTTGAGATCACTTATGCATTATTGTACTGAGGCGGAACTAATAATAAATTACTCCAAGTCTCACTTTCTCCAAATGCCCAAAACAGAGAAGCTGGAACTTAGGTAGCCAGTCCATAGAGGAGGTTAAGATCTTTAGATATTTAGGGATAGTTTTTCAAGCTTCAGGAAGTAGAAATGCTCACCTGGATTATGTATCTTGTAATGCACAGAGATCTGCATCAGCTATTCAAACTTATTATTTTTCCAGAGGAGCAGTTTATCCTTGCTGCAATTAAGTTGTTTGCTGCTAAAGCCTGAGCACAACTGCTATACAGGGGTCAATTAGAACCATATAACAGTATAATTACCTTAGAAAGAATTCAAACAAAATTTTTGAGAAGCATCTTCCAGGTTACCCACTGTGTTCCAAATGCAGTACTTTGATGGGAAACAGGAGTCAGTAAACTTGAATCCAATCTCTGGATAAATATCTTTACCTACTAGCTAAAACTACACCACAGTCCTAGTGGACTGACCCATCTAAGATCAGCAGACAACTTCAGATCTTCTTGGAAACAGCTATCCAAAGGAAACTGAGCCACTATGGCTTTTCCAGTGATGCCATCTTAACTTTAGGGCTAGATCAAACTAGATCAATATTAAGGCAAAGGATCTTAGATATAGCAGGCCAAACAGAAATTGCTGCTTTCTCTCACAATGTATTTGTAAATAACCAAATGTTATTGGTTATACTCCTATATCAGCTTCATATTTATATCACATCAGAGTTCCCAAATTCAGGAGACCTTTATCTTTATCTTGATTTAATGCTTTCTCCACAACTGTTTTGAAAGGGAAATATAGGAAAACCCCTTATGAAACTCGACACTGCCCCTGTGACATGGGTGCTATAGAAACCACAGCCCATGTGCTTTGGTACTGCCAGTTCTACAGGGACATTCGCCATCAGTTGATTATCACTTTTTTATTTAAATTTCTGGGGCACTCCAATAATTTTTATTTGCATTAATTCTTAGACAACCAGGATAAACCTCTCTCTCCAAAACCAGCACAATTCTGCTACATTATGTGCAAGCTTCTCCCACAAATGGTTGCCAAGAATTATTGATGTTAGGGGTTAATTTTTCTTTGTTTGTTTTACTGAATATATTTTTATCAGTAAGTGACTGAAATAAAGTTTCTGTCTGTCTGTTGTTCACATTTGGTTATTAGTTTTAAATGCATAAAATATTATATCCAGTATATCATCTTTTTCATATCATTCTTCTGGCATGTCATTTTTAAATCCAAGTTCAAATCAATTTCAGTCTTGTCCAGTAGAACTTGTTCCTTTTCTATAACATCATTTAGACACAGTCTATAATGGCAGACATTCTTAAAATTAAGTTCTGAGTCCATTGTTCACAAATATTCTTCAATAAGTCCCATGTTGAAGTAATTTGCTCCATTGTGTGTTAGAAAGTCAAATTTAAGTGTTCTTCTCTTTTAATTGCAATCCTATTTATTTATTTTTATTGCTTTTAAAATAACAGAAAATAAAATAAACAAAACACAAAGATAACTACAATGCAAATACTGTACATATATTTTCAGACACAAAAAAAACTACGCATAAAAATTGCTTTAAAAAAATACAACAGAAAAAAGACACCCCCCCTCCAAAGTACAATATATTGTTATAATAATTAACAGTTCTATATATACTTATCTAATATAAATAATGAATATTATTATTTATTACTTATTTAATATATAACCCTATCATTCTTCATTTTTAACCTACTGTATTTTATATAAATGAGGCCCATATTTCATTATACTTGTCCATACAAAGTCTATGTCTATAGGCAATCCACTCATAGGTGGCAAGTGTAATCAGGTCTTCAATCCACTGAGTGAATGGGGCCATACATTTATCCTTCCAATGTTGCAATATCAGTGTTTTAGCCATAGTATGGGCACAGGCCATATATGTTGTCCAGTTGTCAAATTCCATGTACTAGGTATGTAGTTCAAGAGAATATTACCCTCTGAAAATTTTAGCTTTTGTCACACAGTCATATTTATATAGTCCACTACTTTCTCCCAAAACTTAATAAGTATAGGACATTGTAAAAACATGTGTTTTAAAGAAGCATTATCCTTATTACATCTCCAACAAAATGCTGTCTTTGAAAAGTTCTTTCTATACAAATGTAATGGAGTCCAATAAATTCTAAATATTATTTTTTATTGTATAAGGCATACTGTAATTTGAGGTCCATTGACACTCTTGCTATAGAAGTTAAGATACTCTCCCATTGTCTATATAGGAACCACTAATTCTTTACTCCACTAATTTCTTAGCATCTGCATATCAAATTGATTTATTGATAACAAATATCTATAAAAACTAATAGTAGGTGTTTTCATTTTAAAGGATTTAACAAGTTGTTCTAATATCTCACATGTCTCAGAAGATGAAAATGCTGCCGGTCCAAACAATGTTGTTAACAAATGTTGTAGCTGTAAATATTGCCATTGGGTTTCATCTGATAGATGATATTTATCTCTTCACCCAGTGCATGTTAAAAATTCATCTCAATCATCTATCAGTTGGTCCAAAGTCAATATCCCCACTTCCATCTGATTTTTCCATATTACCATCTTTTCCCCAATTCTTAAAGTTGGGTTTCCCCATAAAGTAAATTTAGCATGGGAAAAAGGTTTGAACCTTTTTTTATTAGTTACAGTTATTCCATAACTTTCTAACTGATTTAATTGATTCCAGGGACACCAGAGTTTTAGTGTATTTAGATCCTAATGCTGTCCATCCAACCAAAGGTGGTATATATGTATATTCCAAAGTTGCCCAAATTGGAAAATTATCACCAATTGTTGGCTTCCAGTATTTAATACTTGACAATAGGTAAGCATGAAGATATAGCTCCAGATTCTGAAAACCAAATCCTTCCTCATTAATTGGTAATTGAATTTTCTGTAAATATATTCTCAGAATCAAAGAACCCCACAGAAATTTTCTAAACAAAGAATTTATTTTCTGAAAATATTTTCCAGATGTATGAAGTGGAATTCCACTCAGAATATAAATTCCTTTAATTATAATATTTAGTTCCTTCTGGTTCCCTCTAGTGTCCAACCTTCAAAGTCCCATCTTAACATTTTTTTTTTTTTTTAGAAATCAGAACAACAGAACCACAGGAAGGATTCTTATATTTAATTTCAAAGTCTTCTTTCAAATCCACCTGGACCCTTAATCTATTTATAACTTTCTAAAATCAACACTCTAATCACCCTTTTGTTGTTTATTCCAAAAAAATATTTTATTTCTAAGTTCCTAAGCTTGTACTTAAAACTCCTTTCACTAAGGATTGAAAGAAACACACCTAGTGAGTGCCATAAAGCTTGTTGTTCTAAAGGTTCTTAATATTTAAAAAGTAGTAAAAAAGTAATTCCAAATGTGATTAAGAAATGAGGCTTGGGCAAAGTTTATGTCCCTATAGGCTACAATATGACTGTGAACTTAGTTGAAATCTGTCAATTCCCAGCTGCTTGACTCATAAACCAACCGCAAAAACCTTGGTTCCTGCAGTTTACTCATGAGGAGCAGCTGTCTGGAGTACATGTGGGCAATCTCATGAACTCTCCTTTCTCTAGAGAGATTTCACTGGCCAGGATCCACCATCCAGCCGCCAATCTCCGCCATAATGTTGTCCCTGCTCCTTCAGGGACATCTAGTTCACCATGTCCTCACCAGAAGTCAGCTCCAAACTTCTCTTAAATGCATAAAATCGTATTGCAATCACCTTCTATGATCGAAACATACAAATATGATCAAAATTACAAGTATGAAAAAAATAGATAAAAATTAGAAAGAGGGAGAAAGAAACAATAGTTGTATATATTACACATTTTTAGTGACTGCTTGAGTGAAAGTACCAAGTTCAGTTTTTATTAGGAATAAAATCACTTTTTACTAGGAATATTTTGAATGGCTGCAGGTGTTTACTTCATTAAATTAAATGAATTCATATTGAATATCATTGTTTTCATTAGCACATTAGCAGTATTACTATTTATTTATAATTGTGTGTGTGTGTGTGTGTGTGTGTATGTGTGTGTGTGTGTTGCCTTCAAGTCATTCTTAACTGTAATTTTGTTGGCAATATTTTTTGGAAGTGGTTTGCCATTGCCTTCTTCCTAGAGCTGAGAGACAGTGATTGACCCAAGGTCATTCAGCTGACTCTGTGCCTAAAGCAGGACTAGAGCTCATAGTCTCCTGGTTTTCCACCTGGTGCCTTAAACCACTATACCAAACTATATCTCTCCTATAAATATGCACACACACTCATACATTCACACGTGTGTGTATGTGTATGTGTATGTACGTATGTGTATACATCTACATACACACATTTATATGTTGTGTGCTGTGGGCATGTCTACACATGTATGGTTCCATGCCATGTTGAACCACCAAAGAAACACAAAGGTGCCTCAGTTCACTGGCCACCATGGTGGTCAGAGTGTTTGATGAGAGCTAAGAAGGGAGACCAAACTCTGCAGGAGCAGACTGACCTATAAGCAAACTGTCTAACTTTCTGCATGTACATGTGCATAAAAATCTTTCTCCATGTATATGTGTTTGTGTGAAAGACAGAGAGAGACATATTTTAGAACAACAGCATTTTAGAGTCTCAGGTTCTTTACCAGAAATCTCTCCCTAAATACATCATAATGCATCTCCTATTTACATACAATCATTTCCTTTTAAAGTAGTGGCTGAGTTAAATAGGTCACAGTGAAGAGTAGTATCAGAAATACACATCTGTGATAGCTTTTGTAGGGTCTGGCAACTTGTCTTTTTTTGTTTCAATCTGAATACATCTATATTGACTGGAAATGGGTGAATAGACACAGTCCATCAGAAGATTCCTCTGTGATGTAACAAGGAAAGAGCAAAACAAAACAAAACAAAAACCAACCATGTCCTTTGGCCTGCATCTTTTTTATTGTGTGTTAAAGCTACACCTACACACACACCCCCACACACAGACACCACCCTTCAAAATCAGGCTAGTCTACAACAGTTTAAAATAATAAAATTCTCAAACAATTTAAACAATATTTTAAATACGTAACAATAACATAAGAATAATAAAAGCAGAAGACTGAATACAAGTTAGTTTGTAAAATGAAGAATCTGCTTAGAGATTTTTCCTGAAACTGATCAATGGCGTAATGACAATACCTAATACAGTACCTAATACTAGTCATCCAGCTGCTTCTTTACCCATAGCAGAATAGAACATAATAGAAAACATCATAATCTTGTGTACAACAAATTCAATATATTTTAAAATATATAAATCTTGCGCAAAATTTCTCAAAAGAACATAAAATGCAGCGTTGGAACGAAGTAGTAAAACTTTTCACTGAATTTTATAAACTTATGATTGAAAAAAATATTCATAGTTCCCTCTGTTCCATTTCAACTTGTACGGAATAAGAGCAGTACCTCACAATACCTAATGACTCCGGTAGAGATGGGTGACAAGGGTGGATACACCAAGCCAAGTATGGCAAGCCATGAATTAAATATGGAATCTAGTGCATGCAAATCAGAGGCTATATACTGAACTACAGACCCTCAACTTGACTTCAAAACACTGGTGAACATTCTACAGAGAATGGCCATATGTTCTGTGGAGTGTGTCTTGGCAGAGGAGATGGGAAAATATGGATGTATGTGGTCAGGGCTTGGAATTTGCTTTATTTTCAATTTTGTATAGTTAAAAAAAAAAACCCGAACTGCAGATTTTATGTCTGGTTGCACATTTACTTTTAAAAAGGGTTGAAAGTGTCATAGAACAGGTCTACCATTTCTGGTAATTCTGATGACTGAGCAGTCTGGCCTCAGACTTTGAAAAAGTGGTACAATCTTTTTCAGTGGTTGAACTTGGGGTTTGAGACAACATGTTTCCACCCATGGCTAAAATCCTCAAGACTTGAAATCTAAGAAAGCTGTTCCATTCTAAAACAGCATTCACTGTCAACCATGCATAAAGAGAAACAAATTGATCCTTCACCCACATTAAACTAAGAAGTGCGCCTCATCAATCAAAAAGCAACAAGGAATTGCTAGCTATTCTGAGCATCAGTCTATAGGGAAAAGCAGGGTATCACTGAATAAATAAACACTTCCTTTGGCTTCCTTTAACTATATACCACTTTGTTTAAGGGGCAATCACTCTAGGTTCTCTAAAAGCACCCAAGAAGACTGAGATACCTTCTCAATAGAATACTTGTGGTAGTAAAACCCAGCTAGGTTTAATCCTTGGTTGATCATGAGAAGCTAACCAGGATTGCACCTGGTTAGCACTTGAATGGAAAACCATTCAGGATTGTGGCTTCGACTGGGGAGCCAAAAATCCAAACCAAACCAAACCAAAAACAAAAAGTTGGCAGTGGCAACCCAATAAACTTTCCTGGCCAAACCTTACAAGCATGTCCACAAAGCCAAGCTTAATTCACAGAAGACGTTATGTTTATTACTACAGTGTATGAGAAAAAAATTAATTTCCAAGCAGCCATTTGGCAGATTGGCTCAGCACCACGGCCTGAGGTAAGAGAAAGGAAAACGTGCAGTTTGGCTTCATCCTGTTCACAGTATAGATCACAAACCTTCCAGAATTTAATAAATTGCATTGGCTTTACAACTGACTTTCCTCGTGATAATCCCTTAGAAATATCCAGCACACTGGAAGCTAGATAATAACACTCGTCTATTCTGTAGGATCGTCATGCATCTCTGTTCTTGCCACTCATGGGTATAAAAGTTATTTTGCAGAACTGGCATAACTTACAGTCTTTCAGCCATGTGTTCTGCATTGTGGTGTCCTCCCATATGTAGAGGAATGATAGACTTTATCTGCATGCAAGGGCACAATAACTTTTTAAAATGCTTAGAAATTCAGAAAAAAAAAATAATGGTAAGATTGTAGTGAGGAATGTTATAAACTCTTACATTTTCCCAGTCACATAGCACAAGCTGCAGTTATTTCCCGCCAAAGAAAGGAAATAAAAAAGGACTTCCTTCTGTAGACAACTTTACGCCTATCATTGTAGGACTGTTTATTCACTGTCTGAACAGACAGACAAGCAAGAACAGACCTCTTTTACTAAATCAGAGGGGTAGAAATAAGATTGTACATTTTGTTTCCTCTTGGCTTCTAGAAGGATTATGTCTTATCTGAAAGAGGCAACTGGCCCTTCCTTTTCCCATCTTGCAGATGTTTACTGTATGTGAATGTGGAAAGATTATGAGTTTGGCAAAGGCGTGCAAAAAGATCAAGAAACAGAAGTTGCCCACTCTGGCTTTAACCCAACTACTAAACAGCTTCCCCTCTTGAGACTGGTCTTCAGTTCAAGAATTTAATCTTCCCCATGAAAACCTGGAGGGAAGAAAGCTAAGACTTTGACCATTTCAAATCATGGACGTGGAAGCTCTAAGCTGCACCGAACTCTCCTTTTCTCTTAAGTGTCAGGAAATCCAGCTCGGTCAAGCTTGTAAGTCCAGATCAGGGGAATCTGCATGGGGATCAAAAAAGTCAAGATGGCAGTTGCAGCTGGGCAGTAGACAACTTGCCCCTTTTTAACATGTGTAATAAAGAGGGCTTTGATCACATAGTCACAGCCATCATCTTGACATTTTTGATCCCCTTCCTGGAGACACCTCTGGCTGTGATATGCCTATATAGCTTTCAGCATCTGTTAAGGCAGTGTTTTCAGCACTCGAGAGAACATCTTACTCTGAGTAACTATTTTGTACTACTTGCATTTCAGACTGGGGAAACTTCACTGACACTGAGGTATATTTGATTCTTTTGCTAAGTTTTTTAAAACAGCTACAACAATTATGTTGTTATCAAATGGGATATCTGAAAAGAAATAGTTGCAATTTTTCAGATAAGCAGCTCAATTTCCTAATGTTTCTGAAGCTGAATTATCTATAACATTCATCTATAAATCCATAATATTATCCCAGATATTTATCAACCTGGGTTTTTCTTTTCCTAACTATCATCCTTTCTCCTAACTAGAGATTCTTTCCAAACAGTTTGCTCCCCAAATGTTTGTGGTGTGATTTACTACCAAAAATTATGTTGTTCAATTCCAATGTCACCATTATTTTTTACAACATGGTCTGACTTCCAGTTAATAAAAATAGTTAATTGACAGTAGCTTACTATATAAACTACTTGTAACTGTTAATCAGCTTTCCTAATAGAAATCTCATTTCTCAGTCAAATCCTGCTTCAGCTCTTCTTGACTTCTTCCATTTTATATAGATACTTGCTTATTCCTTTGCTTATTCATTAATTAGGATTGCCATTCACTACAGGTGTATCCCCAAGTATGGTTGGTATGCATATGCACAGTGTAATGGATGTACCACCCCATTTTAAGCCTTGTTCACTAGAGCTAAGTAAGAAACAGTGTCTCCTTCTCCACCCTATGCTGTGGACTTTTCCTAAATTACCCTCTTATTGATAACAATGTGAAAATAATACAGCAACCAAATTCCATGGATTCCTGAGGTAAGAGTTCCCATGATTTCAATAAACCTGACCTATAACCATGGGCACTGAAGGCCAGGACTATGAGCAGTTGTGGCCTTCATCTTGATCCCCCCCTCCCATGTAGATGGTCCTGCCTATAGCACTCTGGATCTTACTCCCCATCCATCCCCAACCCATGGAAAACCTACTTGTATACCTTCTGCTGTTAATGGTGGCCATAGCCTGAAGGCCGTTCCCTGCACTAGCAGAATATTCTTTACCACCCAAGGAAGACCACTCCCAGATCCCAGTTACTTCCAGAATACAACTTCAAAAGGTTAGTATTATGTGTTCCTATGCCATGGTGTGCCAAATAAGGCAAATTGATTTTTTTTAAAACAGTTTATTTCAATCACAGGAGATTTTGGACAGAAAAAGCAGCATGTAAAGTTAAAACTGCTGCACTAGAACCCAATTAATAATGATAAGTGCCTTTCCCTAAAAATGCTTTACAATACAGGTAGTCCCCAGTTTAAGAACGAGTTCTGTTCCTAAGGTCTGTCCTTAAATTGAATTTGTACGTAAGCCAGAACAGTATTATTGTATAATACTGTATAAGTAGTATTGTGTAATTAACTCAAACCATTGTGGATTTAATTCAAATCATTGTGCATTTAACTTGAATTTTTGTACTATGGGCTCCATTCTTAACTATGGGTCATCCATAACCCAGGCATTCTTAACCCAGGGACTACCTGTAATAATGTAAATTCCAAGAATACTTGTTCAAGCATCTGCATATACCCATGTCTATGAAAATTTCTTGTTAAGAGATTTTGTTAAATATTAAATGTTAATATAGCCCCTGCATTTCAGGAGTCTGTTAATTACTTTGTATTCTCAAATAATAATATATCAAAATACTTTGATAACTAAATATGAAATATATTCAAAATGCTAAAATAAAATGGTGAGATTATGACATTTTCATCAGGTAAATGAATTATTTCATTTTATAGATACTCTATTTTAAAACTAATAGGTTTATGCATCTTTTTAGTAAAATAAGACTTGTATGTACAGTGTACACATATCTACGATGGATGCATCTTTCTTACATCATCACATCATTAGAATCTGTAAATATATAGTATTTCTTCAGAACTAACATTAAATAAATAGATTTAAAAAAAACTGATGTATCACCACATCCCATAAACATTTTGCTGTTCTTTGTAGTTGGTGAAAGTAGTAGTACTATGAGTTGGTAAGGAGTGGTGATTATATTTTGTACACCAATAGGGGATGGAGGAGAACAAATCTAAAAATGGTATAATATATTGTGCTGTGTAAGAATATTTATTTATGAATTAATTTATGGATCCCTATATCTTAATAATAGATGGCTCCGTGCTTAACCACAGAATGCAGAAATAGAAAATGACAACGTATCCAACAGCAGTTTGCTGTAGCTGAAAAAACTTCTATTTCAACAAGATATTCAGATCTTCCCAGCCAAACACATCCATTGCAGCTACATCCAAATGCAATCTTGTGAGTTAAGAGAATGCTTTGGAAGAGGATAAAATATGCCATAAAAATAAAAGGAAAAAAATGGTGTTTTGCCTGATGTGAGTGAAATAACTTTCTACTAGTTATTGGATACAGTCCTGGGATCATAACTGATGTCTGAAGAAGAGGAAAAATGGATTACAAGAATATCTGTTAGACTCCAAGAGATAGTTAATCAGGAGGCACTGAAAATCAAGATTGACACATGAATCCTCTTCTCCACATTCTGTACTAGCCTTTGGCAAAATATCCTTGGGACTGAATATTTGGGGTTAGACTGCAGAGATTATATTTGCCCTTTGTCCTAAAATTCTTGTCCATTTTAGTGTTGAAAACTGTGGATATTCATTCACATTTCTTGAGATTAAATTGTTGGCCCACCCAGTTGCTTCTTTTATCCCCTGGACTGACAGTGCAATTGCCAATACTGTTTTTGTACAGGAGACCAGACATTGTAAAGAAGAGCAACCCCCCACCCCAAATGCTACTCAAAATTTAAAAATTAACAAACAAAGGACCTTCAGCATTTCTGTCCAAAATGAGGGGAACAAATGGAACACCCTGGCCTACCTTTGTGTGTGAAATAGCTTTGGCCAGTCTGAATCACCATCACACCCACTGCAGCTTTTACTCCCTAAAAAAGTGAACTGTGATCTCCAGCTGACAAAATAGTGTGTTTTAGAGAGTAAGGAAATATATATCATGTTTCGGTTTGATTGATTTTGTTTTTAATTCATTCATCAAACTCTTTTTTTTCCCTGATCACTGCCTGTAACCCTGGAAACATTGCATCATGATCTGCAATATATCAGTAAGGCATTCTTCTAGACTGCTTAGTCCTAATAAGCTTTCTGTTAATACATTAAATCTCAGTGACAGGTTTTTGCC
Source organism: Python bivittatus (assembly GCF_059951505.1). Lineage (NCBI taxonomy): Eukaryota > Metazoa > Chordata > Lepidosauria > Squamata > Pythonidae > Python > Python bivittatus. The sequence goes on from NW_028277112.1 coordinate 8,908,372, forward strand.
TGGTCAGTGGGGAAAAAAATGTCCAGAGAGGTCAAAGGGCTGGTGCGGTCACAGCACATTAAAATGAACAATAGGAAACTGAAACTACTTTTACTATGCTGGAATCTGGATGTTTCACTCCTGTATTAATGGGTCAAAAGCTTCTCAGCATTAAACAATCATATAAATTGTATTAACATTTAGGCCTGACAACTGGAGACCGTATGCTCCAAGAGGCTTAATGAAACTCTAACCTACTTTACAAGCATCCTAGTACTGTGTAATAATCTCTAGTCTTTTCACGCCATGTTAATTCCTGCAGATCTGTAATAGACTTCAGTCTGCAAAGTAGAGTGTATGTCTATGTATGCGAGAAGGAAAGGAAAGAAGAGATCAGTCAGGCACAGCCAGACACTCTGTGTGGGAAAGCATCCTGGTTTATAAAAGTCTTTTATTCTTACAGCTTCAACCAAATCTTTTAAAATAAATATCAGAGAAGCCAGCCAGTGAAGTTTTCTGGAGGAAAATGTCTCTAAAAGTCAGGACCTTTCAGGTCAATTTCAAATTACCTTGTGGAACAAAAGCCTTGCAGTGGCCAGTATGTACTCTTCTTTCTCTTTGCTTTCTCCCCTGGAGAAGGACTTTAAGACAGCCTGAAGAGCACTGCACCAGACCTGATTCCCAATTATAAAAGGAAAGCACTGAGAGCACCAGAGTGTGGGTATGTTCTGGAGGAAGATTTGTATCATGGGGGAGAGCAAAGGGAGGAATTTGCAGCTGTCAGCAAAACAGGCAACTAATGGCAAAGGAGGACCAGGCTTGGACTTCAGCGACCCAGCAGCAGACAAGCTGAAAGAAGAAGGAGAGCCCAGCAGCTTCACCACTCCAGCAGAAATGCAGAGAGGCTACAGCCAGCCAGCATCTGATGGAGCACCTTCCTTTTGTCACCCAGACTTAGAAACTTGCAAGCCAATGTTTCAAGAAGAGCTGACAACAACAGAAGCCAACTTGAAGGTGGCTAAAGAGTGTCTAAAGACTTTGATGTAAACTCAGGCAACAAAGGAGAACGGAATTGTTATAGACTGTTTTGGAATAAGATATATATACAGGCATGGATATGGATGTTAGTATATGTATTGGATGGTATAGTATAGGCTTAGTAATAAGTGGTAAGGTAGAAGTTATGACAAGAAGTAAATTTGTTAAACTTTATGTAATAAAAGCCTCCCTAGAAACACAGGGAAGATAAAAACGGTCTGTTTGCTGCCGGTCTCTTTGGGTCTGACCATGCTAATTACCCAACAGCATTTGTTCCAGTGGTTCTGGAAAGTTCTGGGACTTTTGATATTTAGTTACTCTACATTTTTGCCTGTTGTTCATATATTTCTTCTCTTTCTCTGCTTTTATCTGTCTCTTGTGCTAGTTTGCCAGTTAACTTTTTTTAATGTTTGTGATGTTTAATATCAACTGAATATTTTTGCTGACTGAACTACGTGTGTGTGCTTGCTCAGATCTGAACACTGGGAGAGTTCTGGGTACAAACTAAACTGGAAAATATCCACAATCATTTTCCAGTACTCATACCATTTATATTAGCCTAAAAGATGCCACTGGTTAAAAAAAAGACAGATCCCTTACTTTTCAGTTGCTACTGATCTAACCAGTGTGTCAATGAGTCACGGCAGCTGCTGATGCTTTTTGCTTTTTTTTTGTGCCAGCAAAAATAGGAGCTAAAATTAAATGCCTTATTTTGAAAGCATTAGGGCTCTCATGTTAAATTACAATCTATTTAGCCATTTTTGAATGAATCAAATGGGCCTGATGGTGCAGTTTCTTTATCTGCAAACCCAGTCTTGTTCAGCCAAATGTTTCTCTAGTTAGAGTGCCTATGTTAAGTAGATGATTAAAAAAAAAAATCAAAAACTCCAAAATAAATAGAAACATGAGCAATGCCTATTCAAAATTTTCCAGAAAAGCACATCTGCACTGGTTTTGCTAACTCTTGTTAGCTTTGCTATCAGAATTCTGTTTTAACAAATCTTGATCATATCTGACTCTCAGGTATAGAATTGTATGAAGAATACTTTATATTTGTTTTTGCATGCCTGCTTACTGAGATAGTGAGCCCTGATTAACATTGACTTTAGTGGTCTTGTGCTTATATTGAAATTAGTCTGATCCAGCAAAGAGAACACATGAACTGCTCCCTTTTCCCATATATGAGAGAGGGTAGTATGGTCATGGAGAAGAAATTCCTTTGACCTGAATCTTTGGAGAAATATAACCAAATTGCACTTTTCTTCAAATCTATGCCAGAAGGCAGCAAATTCTAAACTCTTAAGAATTTTGTGGTGGAATTTGTGATTCAAAATGTAAGGTAATGTTCAAACCCCAACTGCATTTGAGGGAGAAGCCCTGAAATGAAATGTATTTGAAACTTCCTTTCAAAGTATTTATGCTAAAAAATGTGCCTACAAAAATAGTATCAAATGACCACAAATTAGGGGGGTCCATAGTCTAGAAACAGATTAGTTTGGTTAGTCGAAAGATGTTCCAGATTTGGGCCCACAGTTGCTGGACTAAGATTTGGACATCAGAGCTTCATATAGCTTCTTTCTCCAATAGTGTAAAATAAGAGAAAAACCACAACTCCAATAGTGTAGCATGAAAAAAGGTATGATTTTGTTCTGTTATGTTTTTAGAGAGAATGAGATTTACAAATTAAAGAAGTAGAATCAGAGAATCGGAGAACTGTGGAATAGGAAAAAAACACAGATCAACTGGTTCAACCTTCTGCAATATGTAGAAACACCAAATCAAAATCAAGTAAATCTTTATTTTATGCTGGTTAATGACAATAAACATAACAATTTGCCTAAATATGAAATTAATAGGATTAAAATGAGTGGTAGAGGGTAAGTCTAAAACAGTAATTTAACTCAGAGAAATTTTAATTAAAAACCAATTATGTCAAAACCTTGAGAGCTCACTGTTGAGCCTCTTCTGACAAACTTCCAGAGATAGAGAACATGAGCCTTGGTAGAAATGAATGGTGCTGACAAAAAACCGTGAGTGTAAACTACATTGATCTAAGATTACATTCCATATCATAGGCACAAGTCTGATTAATGCAAGGATGTTGGACCATCCATATGAACTAAGATAATCATATGCAAAAAAATTTATAAAGACATGACTTAATTAACTATATTCACAATGTGTAGATCTTGCAACTGTGGAGAGAGACTATAATGGAAAGGTTGTCACTGTGAGTTTCTTTTAGACTGCTGAACTCTTATTTACCGAAAATGATCCATGAGATGGAAGGGAAATGGGTTGACTCAGGAATCCCAGGCTGATTTTATACAGCTGGCAGATAGCAAGGCTTTCTCATTTTTCCCCCCTATTAACTGGAAAAATGGATCAAGAAATCACTGAAATAAAGCGAGCATCTGGGAAGTTCTTTGGCCAAGTATAATTGAACTTTGAAGCATTCATTTCTTTTGGGCTGTATTTCTCTCGTAGACTGTGGCTACTTGCAATGCTTCATTTGCCTCCCAACCATACAGTATTCATTTTGTTGGCCCATAAAAGCTTATTTCCACCCACTGGACATAGATAGGAAATAACTTTAAAATAATTTTTAAAATGTGATACTGCCTGCAGGCTCCAGATAACTGGTATGTTTAGTCTGTATAACATCTGAGGTCTTTGAAATGATAATACACTAAAGGCCCCGCTGCACTTTATGCCATCCATGTGAAGCCAATCAAAATAATTTCCACCTAGTAGATACAGATCTATGGTTACATAAGAGAATATTTTAGGCTTCTTTGAAAATCTGCATGTATCAATGGATCTTCTCTGTAGTCATGTGGTAGTGGCATGTTGATTCACCACACACCATGTATGTCTCCTTTGCTACCTATTAAAGTCATATTAATAAGAGCCACATACAGATTATTTCAAATCTGCTATCAGGTTTGTTAAAATGATAGAAGTACACTGCTACCAAACCAGTAAGACATCCAGTGTAGGAAAATATGCAGTCAGTAAACAATGGCTAAAATTAAACCATTTGGAATGAAGATCATGGCTTGGTTATTGCAAGATGGATTAGGAAACTTTTATATTTTATAAACTAATAATGCATATCAACATTTTTGCTTTTTTGTTTTATTTTCACTTACCAACCTCCATAACACTAGAACAATTGGAATCTGTGATGCCATCAGGACATTCGCAAGAATAGAAATCATCCAAGCCAGACACACAGATGCCTCCATTTTCACAAGGATTAGAGTCACATGCATCCCCTGTAAATTAAAGAAAGAGGTGTCAATTGTATGGTGAACAATACTGTAAATATATGTTCACTAAGCTTCAGGAAAAGTTTATTATTTTTCTATTTTAATATCTCTTGACAAGAAAACTGTTCTACAGGGCTCTTCCAATACTTTTTTTGTTAAGGGTTTAATAGGAATCATCTCCTATTGAAAGCCATGCATTCAATGCTATATGTTAAAAATGGTATTATGATTATTTTTTGTTATGTGCCATTAAGCAAGTAGTATCTGTTGAATACTAGGGATGAAATATAAAACACTGCCAACCTAGAATAAGGAGGATTAATAGAAGGGATATTGCTAAACCAGAAGAAAGGAGAGCATCCAATATTTATCCCTCAAAGCACCTACAAAAGGGGAAAATATGAATTTCCAAAGAATCTGTCAGCAACAATAAAATAGATAACATTTTAGACAGACCTAAAGAAAATAGGAAGAGCTCCAGATGCATCATTTTATAAGTGTATTTTAAAAGGAAACGCTGAATTATAGGTTGTTCAAATATATTTTTCTCATATTCTTTTTCTCTATTCAACACTAAGAAAGATATTTACTTGTATTATTAGCCTACATTTCCAATACCACCACTTCGAATTCTATGGCAAATGGACTTTTTTTTGCAGTTCAATAACATTCATGTACTTTGTAAGATTAGAAAGTTTGAACAATTAAGGTGCAATTCTCTTAAATGCGACACCATTCATAAAATACATGAGTTACATAGGCCCATGAGAGGAAGAAGTATACTGTTGCCTTATTGATAACATAAGTCATCTGCAGAGAAAAAGCCAGAATGAAAGCAACTGCTTATGGGAATGCTCTGTCATAGGACATTATTATGTCAAATTAACTTTTGGTTCTTTTAGTCTATACGTTGACCTTGACTAGTTTCAAATGGGGAACAACTATGAGAATTTTGGCAGAGACCTATCTCGCATATACTATCTCCAGGTGGGCATATCAATCGTGCAGTAGCAAAGATGTGAGCAGCTGATCACATTCCCCACATCTACTCTGAAGATTATGTTAACACAGAGATATTAGAAATGAAGCTTCTATGTTAGCAGACACCCACAGAATTTGTAAAAATTAACTCCTGTTCAATAGATGGACCATCCAACTTAGCTGCAATTTGTTAATCTAATATGTTTAAAATAAACTATTTTTCACAGTTCTATATACAACCCCAAACATTTGCTAATTGCTGATATAGGGAAATGGTAAAAATATGTTTATTCAACCAGGAAGACATCATACATTTGTATACTTAGGAAATAGGTCATATTGTAGCCTTCCCCCATCTGGTGTTCTCTAGATATATTGAACAGCAACTCCCAGAATTCCCACCTGATATGCTCATTAGCCATACCAGATTGGATTTTTTTTTAATCTCCTCAAAGATATGACATTTTGGGTAAGTATTTTGCTTTTGTATTAATATAGACCAGGAAAATTGAATGGAAGCTTGAATTTTAAATATAAAGGGTGGGAGTTGTTGTAATCTAAAGATCAAATTTTGTAGCCTCTCATCTGCTGGATTGTATATTGACAAATTGACCCCTTACAAAATGTAATATATTTGTCCAGAATATGACATATGACTTCAGCATATACTCAGCAAGGCATTTCTGATTCTAGTATTTCAAATTGCAGAGCTGTCAAGCAGAGTATAATCTAGAAAACACCTTTCTGCATAGAATTCATTTGATTTCACTGGACTTTGATTACACTTGGATGTCAGGGATCCATCTGATTAATAGTTCTCTTTCTGTCATACTGGTGCACTGTATTTCATAATATCCTAATAATAATGAAATCAGCTCATGCAGTATGTCAGCTAAATTTCTCTCCTCACGTATGCATCTGTCATATGCTGCTAATTTTGTCATTTTAAAATTTAATTTCCTCTTATTTAGGTCAGAAACAAACATATTCCTTATTGGCCCCTTATTTGTCTGATTGCTAAGAAATAGAGAGGTACTGCTAAGAAGTTTGATTTCCTCTGGATTAAAGTGCATCAGAGATATATGGTTACTCTGAATAATGGTTTGATTTACCAATGTACAAGCAGAGCCTAGTAAAAACAACATAAAAAAGCAGAAGAAATGGATTTTCAAAGCAGCAGTATGATCTCAATATAACATTATGTATCTCCCTAGCTTCCAACACAACTTGCATCAGGTCCAGATACATTCAAACTCTCTGTTTTTATTTATTTATACCCTTCCCATCTCCCCCAGACGGTGACTATATAAAGTATGATCTATACATAAAAAGACTCTAAAATTCAATATGACTGGAGGGGGGGTTAGAACAATTACCCCCTGAGCCAATTCCAATGATGTGAGGCCCCAGGCCATCTGGCATAGCCAAGATTTCACACTCTTCCTGAAGGCCATGAGAGTGGGGTTGCACTGCACCTCAGGTGGTAAGTTGTTCCACAGAGCAGGGGCCACAGCAGAAAAGGCCCTCTTCCTAGGCCCCACCAGTTGAAATTCCTTGACTGGTGGGGTCCACAACATGCCCCTTCTGCTGGACCAAGGGGGGGAAGCTGATATAATGGGGGTGAGATGGCTCCTCAGATTACCTGGTCCTGTGCCATGAAAGGCTTTAAAAGTAATAACCAACACCTTGAATTGGACCTGGAAGCAAACCGCCAACCAATGAAGCTTGTATAACAGAGGTGTTATATGAGACCCCCAGGGTCATTCAAAACTGTCCGTGCCACTTCATTTTGTGCTAGTTGTAACTTCTGTATACTCTTCAAGATTAGCCCCACATACAGTGCAATGCAGTAATCCAACCGGGAGGTGACCAGGGCATGAATGTCTGTGCAGAGATCCTCCTGATTCAGGAAGGGGTGTAACTGACGCACAACGCAAAATTCCCTCTTTTTCCCTCTTTTTCCTAAATTCAGGTTCCAAACTGCTTTTTTCACAGACTATACATCTATGATTTCAACCTTGCAGGTAGTTAAATATCCATTCAGGAAAATATGCCCCATCACCCCAGTTAGGAAATATATTCTAGTTCTCTATAACAGCGAGCAATCAGTTTTACAAAGGTTGGTTATCTAGTAGCTATAGCACAACCTCTCTTCTTAAGTTTGAGTTTGTTAGCCTTTCAGAATAAAGACAGCTGAAGAGGTCATAAGAAAGAAATAAGGTTTTAGAAACCTTCTTGGGAGAACCATTCTAAAATATATCCAAGTGATATTTTTTTTTATATAGATATTTCTCTGTTTTTGTTTATGCTATCCTTTCCATGAAATGAAAAATCCACAGCATTCCCTTTTCTATAAAAGTATCTATCAGGAACCCTATTACGAGAGCAGCTTGGACTCATATAGAGGGAGCTGTTCATGTTCTTTAAACAAGTGGCACTGAAGCTACTAGAAACCAATGGTCAAGACTGAGTCACAACCAAAACCCATTACTCCTACCACTGGGTCTGTCTACTTTTGAAGTTCCTGTTTGATTAGGACAAGACAATTGCTGTATTCAAACTATTAAAGAATATAAGAAAAGAAAAAAAATATGAATTCAACTTCCAAGTAAATCATTATGCCAATAAGCAGTCATATAATTATTTTCATGAAGGACATACAACACTGTAGTCATGTTATCCCTGAGTAGAGAATCAAACATTCTTTTCTTGTGCTGTGCACATCTCTGTACAGGCTCACAAATCTCTTTATATTAAACCTATCTTTATATGTCAGCCTAGCTGGGTGGCTGCATCTAGCTGATATTGGCTGAATTCAAAAAAGTAGTCATCCAAAAATATCAAGCCTATAAGCTAAACTGGATCAAATGCATCCCAGAAGCCAGTAATGGCAAATCATTTCCAGGGGAATGACATAGAGATGATGATAAAGTTATCAGGTTGAGTTCAGTTTGAAGGGCACTTACTTTTTTATACATGTCAACTAAAGAGTCATCTTACTGAGCTCAGTGGGATTGACTCACTGGTAAGTGGATATAAGACTATGGTCCTTTATGGATTATCTATCTATCTATCTATCTATCTATCTATCTATCTATCTATCTATCTATCTATCTTTTCCTCTTACCAGGGAAACAGTTTCATTGAGCTCAGTAAGATGACTTACTATATATGTTCTAAAACTTCCTTGGTTCAAGCTATAGGTCTCTTCATCAAATCCCAAAACTGTTGCTTCTTGTTATGAAGGAAATCCTGTTCTCGGTTAATTCTATTTTCTTGTCATTAATTAGCCCAATCATAAAATATGCTCTCAAGTGAATATAGAAACACTTCCTTGACATCATAATTCATAGACTCCTACATTTTTTATCACTTTATGGGGCTGTTTATAGAATATACACAGTAGCTCTAGAATTTCCTCTAAGGCAGTGGTTCTTACCTTTTTGTGCCATGGAATCCTTTGAATGAAGTGAAACATGCAGACTACCACTTGGTAGATAGCAATGAAAGCTACATAAAAGACAGGGACTGTAATGTAACTATACCTACAAGATCAGAACTGTATAGGCAATGATTTTCCCTGTGACACTCCATGGAAAGGAAAGTTGGACTTCAAAGAGTATTGACATTTTTGAATGTTGGGGTTGGAGAAAACTCTAAAAAATACCATGGATAGATAAGAAAACAAATAGGTCATAGAACAAATCAATGCAGAGTTGTCACTTGAAGTACAAATGACCAGGCTGAAATTATGATATTTTGAACACATTATGTGAAGATCCAGCTCCCTAGGCAACTGGGAGGAAAGAGAAGAAAAAGATAATGCTGGGACAAGTGGAAGGAAAGAGAAGAAAATAATGACTAGAAGCAATGTGGATGGACTTGACTTAAAGTGACTTAAGTCACTTTTTGTGAGATGGGTGGTATTCAAATTTGAAATATAAAAATCAATCAATCAATCAATCAATCAATCAATCAATCAATCGGAGATGGGGCAGATCATTCCAGAGAAGGTCTGTCTATGTTGTCACTAGGAGTTAGCACCGATTTGATGGCCACAATCAATCAATCAATCAAATAATCATAGTTGCCTGGCTCTGCACAGTGATATTATAAAATATTGCAGATGGAGGGGGAGAAACAGATAACAGCTATCCAAGCATCAGTACATCTCTTTACAAAGCAACAATTCTAATGTGACAATTTCAGCATTAAGAGAGCTTGCAATGAAGCCAACACTTTTACAAATGAATGGAAAGGAGAAGAAATTTACATTCACTCTGCCAGGTGTTAGGGTAATAGGTCATTTTGAAAATTGACATGGTTAGCTTTGCTTCTTGCTTGTTCTGTATCCTATTCTGCCAATTAAGCATCTGAGCGAGTTACGTGTTAGTTCAAGCAGAGAACCAATGACCTGCCTTTCCATATTAGAAAGCATCTGTTTTTCTGTTCTGTCCTAATGTTCTCTGGGCAAGTTTCATGTTGTTCACAGCATGCTTTGGGGAATAGAGGTGGCCAGAGGGCAGTCTTTAAGGATCAACCTGGTATCTCTTTAGAGGAAGAAAATATGTTGAGGACCCAGTTATTACTAATATAGTTATGGGATGCTGGAGAATTATGTTCCTAGCAGTGTTAATAATTAATCTGTCAAATAAGATATTGCTTGTGCAAACCCATATAGAAAATTTGATTAAATTAAATTAGGAAGTTTGGGCATTAGAGGATACTATTAAATTGATATTGCTCATTTATACAGTTGGTCTGTGTTAGGCACCAGCAAAGCAATCTTGATGGATATGAAGGTACACAAACACCAGATTTTCCATTTCTGAAAAAGTTTGTTCTCATTTTATGCCAGCTTTGCATTATACAGAACTTCGTGGAATATTTTGGTTAAGGTTCTTTTTTTTTTAAATGCACTGGAAACTGGCAGAGAGAGCTTGATATGGTTCTACTAATTGTCTGCCTAATCTGAGATCAGATTTCAAATCACCTGAGAGTAATACACAAATGGGTGGTTTCCCCTTTTAGTGTTGATGAAGTGCGGGTATGTTGAGTACTTGTGGTTTCTTTCCACATGGTGGTTGTGTTTTACTGTATGCTGATATTAATTTATTGTGCTTTTAGTTTAGGAAGTCACCCAGACTTGTTTTAGAGTTGGACAACCTAGAAAGGCAAGAACCAAGCAAACAAATATGCCAGTAGGACCTGCCGTGAAATGAACCCTGCGCTCTCGTGTTTCCCCTGCTCCATTCTCCATTCCATTTTCCCTCCCCCACAGCTAGTCAGCATTGTATGGCTACGAGAAAACAATGTCATTGGGTGGTTTTTAGGGTACTGTGGTAGGTGTTGGACTTTCTTCTGTTGAAAACCGTAAGGTTTCTTTGTACTTGCTAATATAGCACCCTTCTCTTGCTTGAGCTATATAATAATGGACCTCATAGCCTAAGATAGGACTGCAAGTATTATTTTAGGCACTGATATGATTTCTGGTACTTGGTGTCCTTGCTTTCAACAATATGGCAGCCATATAATAAAGTCCAACTTCTCTTTCTCTCCCAACAATAACTTTATTGGCTTTGGGCCCAGCCTTTCTAATTCAGGCTTGCATGTCATCTTTTGGTACATCCTCGAACCCCTCATGAGAAAACATGATTAGGATGCAGAAGGTCTTACAGTACTTCAACTGTGGTATAATTAGATTTAGATTTCCTCCCATCAATTTCATAATTAAAGATACAGTATAATTGGAAAGCAGGTCAGTAATGCCCGTTGACAATGGTAGGTGCTCATTCAATTCAATTTACAAAGTAAATACAAGGGACAAAAAAATAGCACTAGTTCCTTAAAAAAGAAATTCATAGGTCTGCATGAGGCAGGAATCTTTGTTTTTTACATATACCATTGCTTTGCTACTTTCAAAGTATTTCAATTATTGGGCATTTATTTTAGGGTTTGGGACTAGGGAATGACTGCCCAATCTATAAATAATCCATGTTTATACAGTAATATGACTTCCAAACATAACAAGAAAGTTGTGTAGAAATTTCATTTATAAAATTAGCACAAGTGGGGAATAGGGCCTAATCTCTCATTATTCCTTACATCCATATACTAGCAGAGTAGTAAATATAGGCATACTCAGTTTAGTGAGTTAAGGATGTGGTAAACTTTACTGGGTGTAAAAGTTAAGCAAAAGTCTTCTAGAAGATTGGAGTATTAGGATAAGAGCTGTTTCAGAATGAAAGAAGAATACAAAGAAGCCTACCACAAACTTTCTTAACTCCACCTGGTTGCTAGGCTACTGGCACACAGAGCATTTAATTAGTTCTTCAATCTGAGAGACTCCACTGGTATATGATAGGGCTTTAAAAAAACATAACCCTTAACTGCATTCTTTCGATAAATGATTACTTGCCATTGCTATTCTAACACTGTCCTGTGGTTATGCTTTCCAGCACTTAAATGTGCAAAATTAATGAAAATATGACAATGCCAGTATATGAATTAGGTCCTATCAAATCATCTCTATATGAATAAGCAGCTCCAGAAGTTATGCCAGGAGATATATTATGCTAGAAGTAAATGAGCAGGCACAGTCAGCTTCCCTTTATGGAGGGGGCTTCATAGGGGAGGCCTTAAGGTAGGAATATTCCCACATTTTGTTAAATATACTGTAGTTGCTGTGCTTGAATGCTTAACTGTATAATGTCATAGCTATCAATAGGGATTTTAAAAAATGCTGCCTGAAAAATAAAATCATAAAAAGTTGTGGGGAACCACACTTACTTTTCTAAAAAATGAACAAGGTAGCCATAGGATCCTCTTAAAGGTCTGATCTTTTAAAAGCTTAGTGTTCTTACAGAAGCACAGGTTCTGTACAAAGAGGCTTATTCTATCTCACTATTTCCTGGAATGACCATGTACCCTTGGAGAACCATGTAACCACATGACAAAGTCAGCCTGGAAGCCCTAAAAAATGGAAGAAGACTCAGTGGGAAAAAACTCAGCCTGCTGATAAGTATAAAATGAAATGAAATAAAGAGAGCTCCTTTAGCCTCCTCTTTTATGTATATGAATAAGTACATATGTGTGTGTGCATGTGTGTGTGTATACTGTATATATATATCTCTGTGTGTGTGTGTGTGTGTGAACATTCTCTGTCTACTCTATCTAATTTGCCAAATAATCCTTAAAAACATTGGCCCTTAAAATTACCTTGCTGAAGGGGGCTGTAAAATGGAGTAGATTTTTGAAGAACCATGCATTCTTACCTTGACCTAGTTTACTGTGTTTCTTGTCAGACTTTTTCCTAGTCTAAGCTTTGCTATCACTGAATTTCATTATTATCATTACAGAATAATAGGTTGCAGCAGCGTAATGGATGCTTAAAAGAGAACAAGAAAAGCGAAAGAATAAACTTGTGTATATGTGGGTGTATACTGCAGAATCATTTTATTACTGCTTGCATGGTGACAAAATTGGCCTTGACATTTTGGTTATTAGACATCAAGGACATCCAGCATTCCAAACAAATGAAAATAAAAGTTGAAACTGTCCTTGCTAAAATAATTTGGGCTTTCATTGTTTTTATTCTTTTTTTAATGTGAGTTATGATTTTCATTGAACAGAACATAAATTACTGTGTTTTTCAATTAAACAAAACATATTTTTGCAGAGTCTAAAGGAGACAACATGCAACATCCTTCATTTTGCATTGCTGAGGTCTGACATCCATATATTCAGTTTGGTTCTTTGCTAACAAATCCCAGTACTGCTAGTGAGAAAGAAAGGAAAAAGGAATGAAGCAACAATTGGAATGGCACTACACTTATTTGGATTTTACTCTTCACTAAGCCTGAGGTTTTCAATACTCCATATTTTTGAAATGTTGCTCTAGTCTTCTAGGACCCTCTGTTTGGATTGACTCAACACACGAACTAGCCAATCATATTTTAAGCCACAAACAAACCAACTCTATTTTTGCCTAAAGTGTTCAGTGAACCCAGCTTAGGTGCTGGGTTATGAGAAACCTAGAATATCAAATTAATTGAGAAAGTTGTGGTTAAGTTAAACATCACTGTGCTGTGCAAAGGTAATGGTTCAAAGCTAGGTAACAGTGTTATTTATGGTTTTAAAAATTATTCATTATATTGATTCTTAAATGCTGACCAACTTACAATACATGTTCCTGCATATCTTAAGGCAGAACTCTAAAGTCAAATTCTTCTTCAAGTCAAATTCCTGGTAACTTTCTAAAGACATGTCCATGAAGTCTTCTTGGCAACACTTGGTTTTGCCCTTGCCTTCTAGGACTTTTTTCAGTTTTCAATAGCCTACAGCCTTGCATTTCCTGGTAATTTTTCATCCAAGTACTAACTTGATCCTACCCTGCATAATTTCTGAGAATAGGCTTTATCCCTTGTTTAAATTATAGAGCATTTGAGTCTTAAAATATCTAGGTTTTGCAATTAGGACATGCTAATGTAATCATTAAAGTTTTTTCTCCTGCTTTTCTATTTTAACAGTGCATCCCAGGTTGCTGTTCTTTTGCAATATTATAAAAACGATCTTACTTCAAGTTTGTATTCCTACCACAGATTGATGGACTTTTATTAACTTGATGTGCTGCATTATTTATGTAGAATGGTTGAACTGCTGTTTTTAGGTTACCTTTTGCTGTCAGGCAAAGTACAGCGTTATAGTGCAAGGGAAGCTAATATAGTGATTGGGATAATTTACAAAAATCATTCTACAGTAATGGCTTTTGAAATTGCTGGAAGACTAATGTTCTGTTCATCTTAATTTGTGGTCAAATTAGCATACAGCACCTAGATTGGAATTACATTCAGTTTTATTTCTACATAAAAATGTCAGAATAAAGAGACAGGTCAAGCTGCTGAAAAATCAACATAGAAAGACTTCAGAAACCATCCCAATAAAATACTTGCCATGCAAAAGTATCATTTACTTTGGTCCAAAAGTGGCAAAGCTGCAAGCATGTTCATGTTTAGAGGAGACTAACTGCTCCACACCAATCTCTCTAACAGACCTGTTAGGTCTGCAAATGGAGCTATTTCAAAATTAGATAAACTTGCCCAAACTAAATCTGGTCAGTGTGTACTTCTCACTAAAGGGAAAAGAGAAGAATTAAAATGAGATTATTTTATCTGGCTTAAATGAGTAATCATTATGTTCCTAATGGTAATGAAATGGAAATACTAGACTGAAATATTATATTCACAGAAATTAAATGACAAAAATATTATTAGTCCCCAAATAATTTGAGTGGGAACCAATGTTTTTGTTTGTTTTCAGTGCACAAGAAATGCACAACCATTTCTTGGTTGCCGATGACTGGATATAACCTAATATTAATTCTTAATACCAAATGGTATATCCATAACCACTATTTTAGGACTGATTTTGGACTGCAGATCTCATGTCTTAAATATATGCCTAATATTTGGACTTTTTTTCTTAAAAATGTGCCATCTTGTCTGATTATGATTTCTGAAGAACTCAAAAATACCATCCACTATGTTTTCCCCTTATGGACCAGCACAACCATAGTTGCTTCATAAGAAAATTATATTACATCATACTAATAGTCCAGGTAGATCAGAATTGTCAACACAGATTGCTAACATTTCAGCAGAATATCAGGCAGATGCTTCACCAAAGTTACCTTGATATATATAGAATTTAACTTGGGACTTTCTTAGGAAAAGCCTACATTCTGCCACCAAGATACACCCAAGATAATAATCCAGCTTTAAAACAGGGCTTATGGTTGACTTATTTGCAACAGCCTATTTGGACATAATTTCTTTTCAACCCACTTACATAGCCATTCAGGGTTTATTTCAGCTTGTCAGATAGAAAGGCTAAGTTAATCAATTAGTCCTAGGCTAGATACTCACAGCAAACAAAATATAAACTTGGATTTACCTTTTGGATAAGCATAAAGATTGTACAGATAGTACAAGTGGTTGAAGAAATGAGTCAGAAGATCCAAGATCAGCAACAAATCAGTTAAACATTATTCTGTACTGGTCTGCTCACAAATGAATGCTTTCATGTTTCTCTACTTCTACTAAGCATCCTGCACTAAGCATCAGCTAGAATAATCAAGGGCTAACTAGCCAGAAAATTGCTGATCAGTCCTGTGTCTCTTAGTATCTGGATCTGAAACTCTCTGCATTCATAAGGATGCTGGGTCATTGTTCATAACTTACTTAACACTGTCTTCAAAAAAAATTTAAAGTCTATCATGATTATTCAATAATTGAATATTCATGGCTGACTGAATCTGGAAAGCCCTTAAATACAATTTGCTATCAAATTGTTGTAAAGAATCTTATTTTAATTACTTTCATTGCTTTAATACAACTACCAAACCACCTTCCTCAACCCAGAACATATAATTAGGAAGAAGAAGGAAAAAAAGCAAGATAGGACAAACTAAATAAGAGACAGCAACATTTTATGTGTATAAAAGATAATTAACTCTTTTTTAAAAAATAAATTAAACCATGACCACATTGAATCATATTATCCAAGTTTTCCGTTGTACTGAAAAAAAGTATCCTGAAAGTGCATAATAAGTTAAGGGGACCACAAAATTGGCACACACACACAAAATAGTTTTATAATTACCATTCCTTATGAAAAGCCTAATCCTTTTTTAGCTCATCTCAATAGAAAACTAATATTTTAAACCATTATTCTATATTAAACTGCATATGAAATGCAACATTGTGTATTATTTTATAGTAAGAAATCCCATCACCAGTAACATTGGCGTAAACCAGGAGAGTTCTGAAGAGCGAAGCCTTTAAAAATGAAAGTTGATTCATCAAATGTAGTAACATGTAGAACAAGTTAGACTTCAATATCTCAAAATAAGTTGACCCTCAAGAGGCACAGATGAAAATTGAGAGAAGCATTTGTTTTTTTCTGTGAAATTTCACCAGCAGTCATTCACATTTTAAGACTGTTTCACTAATTTGAGTATGCACATTTAAATAAATGTTTATCTCTTCTCTTTAAAGAAGTGATGGCATTCATGTATGAGTATGCAGTTGTAGAAATTAAGAATGGCTATTATATAATAGGAGATTCCAGTTTAATCACTACAGTCCAAAAGATCATATGTTCCCATTGTAGCACGTGGATTGTTCGATGCAGTTGTGTGTTTTGCTAGGAACACACTTAGGAAAAATGCAATTTCATAGTAATAACTAACAACCACTTCCAGATTTACCCCAGTAACCTTTGGAACAGGTTTTCCAAACATATATGTTTCTAGGACAATTGCTATTTACTTAGCTATAAAGGAACAGCATTAAACTGGTTGCTGAAACTTGGCTGGTCTGTTTGAATATAGGGCTAGGCTTGAACATAAAGTCCAATTAACTTTATGTATGAGATGATTGGGGGAGGATCTTGATAAATATGCAGGAATACAAAGAAATCTGGGGCTTGAAAATAGTTTTATTTAACTTTGCTAAAATGTAAGACTTAGACACTAGGAATTCTGCTTTTCAATGCACACTTTCAAAGGGGTAAGAATTCTCCTTGAAATATATGATCTGTATGATCATATGGCATTATCTCAAGAGACTCAAAAAAGAAAAAAAAAATTCTGTTTGTTTCTGAACAGTTTGATACCATTTAGATTTATTGTGAATTTAAATACAAAGATACTCTTTGTTCAAATTTAAATTGTAGGATTCACTGCAGATAAGAATGTTTTTACAGAAGTCAGTTTATCCATTATCTATATTTACAGCATTTACCCTTAAGAACTGCATGACCATATCTGGATACTTCATTATCCCTTGATCAATCAATAAGCATTTCATGTTCGTAGCAAAACAGTACTCTGTCTAAAACAAAGATATTCAGAATTCTGTGTCAATAAATACTGAATTCTACAACCTGTAAACAAGCCTGCAAGAATTTCACTTGAATCAGAAATTTTAGGATTTAAATATATAAAAGATTTGATGTTTTTGATAAAGCAGAGGTGAAAATGATAACTCTGGTGACTGATTCTGATGAAACAAGAACTACTCAGCTTCAAAACTCTGATAAACAACCTGTAACACATGTGGCAAATATGGCCCCTCATACAGTCTTTATTGCAGAAATAATTTGTTTTTTAAACATTCCATAGCCTGTAGAAACTCTACTTTCCAATAGATTTGGAAAAATCTATTCATGACTTGCTATTTTCCTTTGCCTGAACGTTCTCATAGTTGTGACATATATGAAATCAACAATGCAGAACTATATTCTGAACTTATTACTGAAAGTGGAAAACCTTGAATGAAAGTTTAAGGCAAAAAAAAAAAAAATGATGATTTTTCTAGATCTTCTTCTACAGGCAGTTCAGACATGGAAACAATCAGTAACACTTGTCTAGCAACCAAATTAAAAGGGATTATGTCTGATATTATGTCTGTTTTTTTTTTTTTTTAGTTCCTGGATTCAGGAGTGAACTTTTTTTTCATGCAACTGGTGCTGAGAAATTTATTTTTGTGAGATTATCTGAACTGAAGGAATAGGAGTCTTTTTAATGCCTCCCCTACTTAACACTTTTAAAGGAGGTACACCAGTACTGTGGTTTCAGAATGCTCCAACTAGGAGTCCAAGCAGTACATTTTGCTTCAAATTTTGCTTTGATTTTTTCCCCTTTATCTTTGTTTCTCTCTTGCACATACCATTCTAGTTTTCCCCTTTTCCATTGTTATTTAATTTTATTTTATTTAAAAATATTTTTTCCATGTAGGTTTTTAATCTTGCAAAACGTATAACTTCCATTTTTCTCTTCCTTGACCTGCAAATATTAGCTTATGCATACATATTGGGGGTGGAGGAAGAGAGATTTTTTTTTAGATTTGTTTATGAGTGTTCATCCAATGTGATGCCTCTATTAATTTCATGGAATATAAAGGGCCTTAGATGTCTCCCCCCCCCCCCCCAAACACACACATTGGCAAATACTTGAAATTGCTTTTTTACAATAAACTCATATTCTTTTTCAAACATTCTGTATGGTGTCTTGTGAAATCAAGCAATGCTTTAAATAAATATACTGCCATTTCACAGTTTTCAGTAATCAGTTACTTCTTGCAATAACTCAAATGGCTTACAAAAGCACACACATTTTCAATTCCCAACCAACACATCTCTAATGTCACCTCAAGCTTTTCACTTTTCCTGTCTGTCTGTCTGTCTCTCTCTCTCTCAGTAAATACAATAAATATCCAAGTGGAAATCACATGTGCCTGTCTTATTGCTTGCTAACCATTGAGGCATTTGTTAAGCATTTCATTTATTCTCATGCATGCTATGACTTCTATTTCTATATTAACAAAATATGAATGTCACTTTGCAAAAACACACTTTTCCAAGGCATTTACAACATTCCAAAATCAGATAAGCAAAAATGTTGAATAATTAATATTCAAAATAATGAACAATATTTAAAGTATATAATATAAATAATAACAGAATAAAAGCAGTAAAGTATTTAAAATTTTCTAAGCAGCATATGGTTTAAAAATCACATTAAGTGATTAAAGGCCTATAAAAATAAAATTGTCTCAGTGTGATGATGGAAAGATAATAAGATTGGTGCCAGGTATAGTTGATTGACAATGGTATTTGAGAATCAGGTGGACTACCATTGAAAAAGCCAACTCTTTTTAAATTTTTATTTAGTTAGTTTATACATGAATAATTAACAAAACAATCTTTATTCTTAACAAATGATTAAAGAAAAATATATTTTTTTAAAAAAATAAAAGTACAACCTAAAAATGCAAATGTGGGACGCGGTAGCACAGGACTTAATGATGCTGGAGCTTGCTGGCCAGAAATGGTTGGCACTCCAGTGGTTCAAGCCTGCTCTGGATGACGGGGTGAGCTCCAATCGCTCATCCCAGCTTCTGCCAACCTAGCAGTTCGAAAGCAATTCCATCTGCAAGTAGATAAATAGGTACTCCCATTTCGGTGGGAGGAACCGGCGGCACTTGCACAGGAAAGCTGGAACTGGTGCTGGACCCGATTGGCGGAAAGAACAAACGCTGGACACTGGACGCAACTAACGCAATGGGTGAAAAGATCATCAGTGGAAGAAAGCCCGGATGAGCTGACTCCCTTGCGACCACTGCTGGCCACAATAGAATAGGGTTGCACTGTAGTTGTATTAGAATAGAGGTAATTGTAATTGTAATGGTTAAAGTGTACTTTGTGAACTGCCTAGAGTTGCCCACTGGGGAGATGGGTGGAGATAAATCCAAAATGTAAATGTAAATGTAAACTAAGAAGGAAAAGAAAAAAAATTCTACCTTATATTTTATACTTATCAATAATCACTAGTTTACTAATAAATTCACTGCTATAATATGAGCAATACAAGATATTATTGAAAGATATCACAACATCTCTGCCATAGTAACACACATTGTTGCATCATTTGACTAATAGAAAATATTGCCTTTTCCAAAACAGAATCACACATTTCCAACATTTGGAATAATATCACTTTTCCAGTCTTAATATAATTCTTTTAGCCACCCACCCCATGCATGATATAGCCATAATTCCTGATAAATAGTCAGATCCCAAAACTTTGATATAAAACTCAGTATTACATTAACATCTTTAACATTTAAAGATTTTCCCATAAATCTACTTATATATATTAATTCATTATTCCAAAAAGGTACTGGAAAAGCCCACTCTTAAGTAGGCACCTCCCATATCAGGTTCTACATGAAAAGATTGAGACTGATCTGCAGGTGGATTTAAAAATGACAGGCTACAAGAATGATATGGAAAAAAATGTTACACTGGACATAGCAAAGAAACTGGCTGATGTCTTAATAATTAAAAGGGGTATACAAATAACAAACCAAGAAAGTGATCTGGATCATTTTCCTATATTGGATTTGCAAAAGAGGCTTGTTAAAGCTTTGAAGAATTATGTGAGAAGGGACAAAGAAGAAAATGAAAAGAAATCAAGTTCTAGGGCATTATTTGAAGGAACTAAAGTTCAAGATTGCTAAAAGTAAAAGGAAGGAATATAATGTAGGATTATTTGATCATGGTTAAAATAGATATGTTGTTATCTCTGGTAGCCCTAGATGGGAAGAAGATGGGATCATTTGTTGTATTTTAAGACAAGGTGATAAGTTACTAAAATTGTTTATACTTGTTTTGATGAAGGGGGAAGTCATTTCTTTATATATTTCTTTTCTTTTTTCTTTACTATATTTTTCTTTTTTCTTTCTTTTCTATTTTTCTTTATTTTTTTTCTTTTTTGCACCTTCTATTTTTTTATTCTTTTAGTTTGCACTAGTTTTTGTTGTTGCAATTGTAATTTTTAATAAAAAAATCACTATAAAAAAGCTAAGTTATTGCAGAAGTGTGACGTGCTGATAGATGATGATGATGATGATGATGATGATGATGATGATGATGATGATGATGATGATGATGATGATGATGATAAGCCGCCCAACTCCCAGCAACTCTGGGCCGTTTACAATTGTTAAAAGCATTTAACAGCAAAAAACAATACAAAAAAGACAAAAACAGTCCCAGAAAAAAGAACAATGATGGCAAAGACAACAAACCCAGAGGGGAACAAAAAGGAAGAAAGGGGCATCAATTGTCCTTGCCACAACATAGTGCTCCCAGCATCTTATCTCACAAAAACTTATTTTAGCTCTCCTAACAATAATACAGGCAGCCAGTTAATAAAGCTGAGAGCATTTACTGCAGGTGGATGGAAGGTTAAGAACAATACAGTAATGAGAAGGAGGGTTCTTATTATTTAAATACTCACAAAGGTCCTCACAAGAGGTAGCTATCATGGACTATGATTAAAGCCAGAGCCTGGAGTAATGGAAGATGATACAGAAGGAGGAAGCCAAGCCAAGATTACAGGTTTTTTTCCTTCCAACAAGACACTTACCTAGCTCTCCTTTAGACAATGGCTCAGTTGTCTCAGTTGAAGACCCTACTGTTCTGTCTTCCCATGACTGGTCATTAGGGCCCAACTGTATGTTCACAACAGAGCCAGCCAAAACAGGAGTAAATTTAACCAAGGAACTTGCCTTCATGGAGGTTCTTATATACTGACATCAAATAAATCTCCCATAGAGGAGAACCAGACTAATCTGGGAGGTATGGGGACTGAGGATATAAATGATCCTCTGATTTCATGCCTAACAATTGGAAATTACCACTCTAATGAATCATTAATATTAGGTTTGCTAACATTAATGAATATATTTAGCAAACAACAACAGGATTTAAATAACCTTGTCTCCACTTGGGCATAGGAAATCTCTCAGCAGAGTATAAAGATTTACTACAAACATTGATAGAACTGATGCACAAGACATTAAATGGGAAAGATTATAAATTGCAAGACACTCCAGTGGAACACACACCAGCCACAGTAACCCACATACCATACCCTGAAGGAAAAGATATAGAATTAATAACTGGGAAACAGAAAAGAAAACTCCCTAAAGAAGGCATTAAACTAAGAAAGTTGGCTAATAGAAAGGGAATACAAGTTAAGAAATGCAGAAGAATAAAAAAAATAAAATAAAATAAAAAATGTGGAGTTTTATAGATCAACAAGGAAATTCAAGCCAAACAAT
Organism: Python bivittatus; assembly: GCF_059951505.1. Lineage (NCBI taxonomy): Eukaryota > Metazoa > Chordata > Lepidosauria > Squamata > Pythonidae > Python > Python bivittatus. The sequence goes on from NW_028277112.1 coordinate 8,930,330, forward strand.
CTGCTTCATATCATGGAAACTGAATGCAAAAAGGGAAAATGACCAGAAAAGTCTTTGAATAATTTAGCAAGAAAACAATGTGAGGACAGGGAGACCAAAGATAAGCAGACGTAACAAAACAATTACCCTAAACCTAGATGTTTGCAAATTCAATTTGATTTAAAATAGTATGTTGTTCATCTGATGCAATACTTAGATGTAATTGTTTATGTGCCACCAAGTTGTTTTCAACTCTTAGCAACCTGACCTCTCAACAAAAGATATAGACAGAGTTTCGTATCTATTTTATAACCACATCAGTGCCAGATCAAAGAGGACTTTTGAATCTACAGTTACAATTAGTTTGGTGATTTAGAGAAAGAGTTTGTTAAATAAATTCTCTGTAGGAGTATTATGTTTCTTCCAAAACTACATGCTCTGTGAAGTTTATAAAGATAACCTGAGCCAATTAACACTGGAAAATTGAAAATTGAGGGATTGAAGTTCCATATATATCACAAGTGGAGGATATATCCACTAGAAATAGATATGTTGTTATCTCTGGTAGCCCTAGATGGGAAGAAGATGGGATCATTTGTTGTATTTTAAGACAAGGTGATAAGTTACTAAAATTGTTTATACTTGTTTTGATGAAGGGGGAAGTCATTTCTTTATATATTTCTTTTCTTTTTTCTTTACTATATTTTTACTATTTCTTTTACTATACCACTTTACTACTTTTCTTTACTATACCACTAAGGATTGATTATGAATAGAAAGAAGGGAGCTAGGGAAAATCCTAACTGCGGAAGTAAACTTTCCAATAATATGTGTGGCTCAGAAGAAACAGCTCCACCAAAACAACATTCAGTAAAGACTCTTAACAATCATGAAGGGAGTTATATAAATGGACATAATCTGGAACAGACAGTGATTCATGTAATGTCATGAGATCTATTGCTAGTTGAGATGGATAAGACAGCAAAGATAAATAGCACAGGAGTTCATAAAACTACAGCAGATGTATACACAACAAAGCAAATAGACCTAAAATTGAACGCTGGATCCCTCAAGGAGGCCCAGGATGGAGCATATATTCACACCAAATATCTCTAGGGTTAAAAACCACTGTGTTCACAAAGACATTCAAGGAATTTTAAATTTAATAGAACAAGTGAAATGGTCAGAGGATGATTCAAATACATCAAAAGAAGAAAAGTCTAGAGGCTAGCACATATGCCATACTTCAACACAGCAACAACTTTTTAGGGGAAGTAGACAAAACAGTCCTCAGAATCCAAATTCAAAATGAAGTTAATCAACAGAGTTGACACAAAACAAATATAGATACATCCACAATTAAATGTGTATCCTAGAATATTGCTGGTTGGGCAGATAAATGTGTAGATGAGGACTCTTTTCATTTTCTACAAAATTATGATATGATTTTTCTCCAAGAAACTTGGTTGATAGGAAAGAATGTGACAGCATTAACTGGCTATATGTGCTTCTATAAAAAGCAAATGAGCTTAACTGCAATACTGTGATGGACTGGAATGGAGGAAGGGGGGTGAAAACGGCGCTCTCGTCTCCAGAGCTATGCTCTGGAGATAAGCAGAGGAAACTGGTGCATCCCTAAACATTCCAGAAGATAGTGAATAGCTGTGCCTGGGAACTAGTGGTCAGTCTGAGAAGATTTCTGTAAACAGGCGCTGGCTAATAAACCTTGCTGATTGAACCCGCATAGTCTCCAGGAGTTCTTTGGGCTAGGCCTGACATCAATCTTCTCAGACTCCTATTTACCTTCAAGTAGAAGGAGTAACATCATGGCTACAGATCCACAGGGAGCTAATCTGACCCCGAAAATGTTGGCGGCCACTTTGCTACAACATCAGCAGCAAGTGGATGCACAGATTAATAACCTGCAGACAGCAATGGGACAACTGATGCAGCAGGTCGGCCCGGGAGCCCAACAGCCACCACCAGCACCACCACCAGTGTTGTTACGTTCGCCTGGTAGCATGCCAGAGAAGTACGGAGGTGAGGTGGAACAGATGAGAACATTTCTAGCACAGTGTGAATTGTTCATGGATGGCAGACCGGGAGAATTTCCTACAGATCAAACAAGAGTGGCTTTTGTGATGAGTTTGTTGAAAGGCTCGGCGGCCAAGTGGGCCTTACCCCCCCATAGAGACTGTGATTGCACAATTGATTTGAAGCCAGGTGCTAAAATCCCAGCCAGAAGGCAATTCCCCATGTCTGCAAAAGAGTTGGCTGTTCTCAAGGATTATATAGAAGTAAATTTGAAGAAAGGATTTATCAGGCCATCAAAGTCTCCAGCCTCAGCCCCCACATTTTTTGTACCAAAGAAGCCAGACCCACAGACATTTGGAACTAACACCGGTGCGACTATTCCACTGCACACAGTTCATGATTACAAACAGTTGAATAAAGTGACTGTTAGGGATCATTATCCACTCCCACTGATTTCAGATCTTTTAGACTGGCTACAGAAGGCTCACATTTTTACAAAGCTAGATCTGAGAAATGCCTACAACCTTATTTGTGTGAAGGAAGGCCATGAATTTCTTACAGTTTTTGATTCCAGATATGGCAAATATGAGTACACGGTCATGCCGTTCGGGCTTTCCAATTGTGGAGCAGTGTTTTCTAGATTTATGAATCAGATTTTCTCTGAAATAATTGATTCTTGTGTGGTGATTTATTTGGATGACATCCTAATATACTATGGCGATGTCCAATCACACACAATGCATGTCAGAAATGTGTTACAGAGGCTGAGAGAAAATAAGCTTTTTGCCAAACCCGAGAAGTGTGCGTTTGATTTGCCACAATTGGACTATTTAGGTTTTAGAATTTCTACAGAGGGAATACAGATGGATCCAGCTAAAGTGCAAGCAGTGTTATCTTGGCATCCACCCCGTAATGTAAAGGATGTACAATGTTTTCTGGGATTTGCTAATTTTTATAGAAAGTTTATTCCCAACTTTGCGGAGCGAGTGAAGCCCCTCACGCAGTTATTGAAGAAAGGAAAAAAGTTTCTTTGGGCGGAGAAAGAGCAGGCAGCCTTCCAACAGTTGAAACAGCTTTTTGCATCTCAGCCACTGTTAATTCATCCCGACCCTTCAAAGCAGTTTGCTTTATGTACTGATGCATCTGATGTCACGATAGGAGCAGTTTTGTTGCAAGCAGAAGAAGCAGGTGTGAAGCGGTGGATACCGTGTGCCTTTTTCTCTCGCACGCTCTCCCCAGCAGAGAGAAATTATGACATTTTTAACAAAGAGTTACTTGCAGTTAAGGCAGCTTTCCAGGAATGGAGGCAATGGCTAGAGGGGGCTGTTTCCAGTGCAAGTGTGCACGGACCATAAAAACTTGGAAGCAATGCAAAACTCACGCTCACTCACTCCACGGCAAGTGAGATGGAGTCAGTTCTTTTCACGTTTTAATTTTTACATCACGTACGTTCTGGGGGCGCAAAATTTTATGCCTGATGCACTTTCTCGGAAACTGGAGTATGCTGCTGAGCAATCGCAGCCACAGCAAGCGACGATCCTGCAGCCTGGCAACTTTAAAGAATGGGACAGCACAAGAGAGAAGCTGGGAGCCAGTCAGCAGGCAGAAGATTTACTGGTAAGAATAAGGGAGCAGCTGGCACAGGACGCCTTTGCGAGGGGGCGGATGGATGACCTCCAGGGCACCCAGCAGGGCGAGGATTCCCCTTTTTCCATGGAAGGAGGATACCTCTATCACAAGGGAAAGTTATATGTTCCTCTGTCCTTGCGAGAAGAGGTGTTACAACTTTGCCAAGATAATGTAACAGCGGGACATGGAGGGGTATTTAAGACCCTGCACAGAACCTTAAGAGACTATTGGTGGCTTAAGATGGCGGCAAACATCAGAGATTACGTGGCATCTTGTCATGTGTGCAAATGAGCTAAGATTTTTCATGGGAAAACCGCGGGGCTGTTACAGCCTTTAGAGACTCCTCCCAAGCCTTGGCATATAGTTTCGATGGACTTTATTACTGATTTGCCTCCAGTGAAGGGCTATTCTTCAGTACTGGTGGTTGTGGACTTATTTACTAAGATGGCTCATTTTATACCATGCAAGGGTCTACCTTCTGCTCAAGCCACAGCACAATTGTTTTTGGATCATGTGTTCCGACTTAGAGGAATGGTGACTACATTAATAACGGACAGAGGCAGTCAATTCTCTTCTAAGTTCTGGAAAGCCCTTTTTGGACTGTTAAAAGTGTGCAGCCAGATCTCTTCAGCACACCATCCGGCTACCAATGGAGAGGCAGAGAGGACCCATCAGATGTTGCAACAGTATTTAAGGTGTTATACTACATACAGCCAGGATAATTGGCTTGAGTTAAGACCCTTGGCGGAATTCTCTTACAACAATTCAGTGCACTCTTCAATTGGGATGTCCCCGTTTCAAGCGCTCTATGGCTGGGCACCCCAGGTTTTACCATAGACTATCTCAGAGGGGGGAGTGCCAGGGGCAGCACATTTTTTGAAAGAACAGCAAGCAGCTCAGCAGCTATTGAGAGAGCAATTAGCAAAGGCTAAGCAAGCGTATAAGAGAAATGCTGATGCCCACAGACAAGCAGGTCCATTGATTTCAGTAGGAGACAGAGTCTGGTTGTCTACTAAGTTTCTAGCTTCCAACAGACCATCCAGAAAATTGAGTGAATGCTTTGTCGGGCCATATAAAGTCTTGCAGAAGGTGAATAACGTAGCCTTCCGATTGCAGTTGCCCTCATCCATGAAGGTTCATCCGGTTTTCCACCGCTCATTGTTAGTGAAAGAGGCTCCTCCAAGTCCCTTGAGAACGTGCACACTCCCACCTCCTCCAGTTGTAATCGAAGGAGAGGAGGAATACGAGGTAGAGGCAATTTTGGACTCTCATAGGAGGGGGAAAGGGACTCAGCATTTGATCCATTGGAAGGGATCAAAAGGGAACGAAACAGATCGTTCATGGGAGAATGCAAAGAATGTTCACGCCCCAGAGCTGGTCATTGACTTCCATAGGCGTTTTCCAAGCAAGCCGAAGCCTGGAGAGCTGTCTGGAACTTCAGCAGTTAATTTACAAGAAGAAGGAGGGGGCAGCGAACTGGAGGAAGGTTTGGTATGGAATGTGGGGGAGGAGCAGACTCGAGCTGGAAGCCCGCAGCCTTCCACTTCAGGCTGGCAGATGGTAGGAGGGAGGGGGGCCAATACTATTAATGTTGTAGATGTTTTTCAGGACCCAGCGGAAGAATGTATAGAGGAGGTGGCAAGTGCTGACGGACCATCCTTCTCGGACATGTGATCTCTCCCGCCCTTGCCAAGTTCCCCTGAGAACTCTGAGGGGGAGGATGAAGATGGAGGGAGGGGTGATGTGATGGACTGGAATGGAGGAAGGGGGGTGAAAACGGCGCTCTTGTCTCCAGAGCAACGCTCTGGAGATAAGCGGAGGAAGCTGGCGCATCCCTAAAAATTCCAGAAGATAGTGAATAGCTGTGCCTGGGAACTAGTGGTCAGTCTGAGAAGATTTCTGTAAACAGGCGCTGGCTAATAAACCTTGCTGATTGAACCTGCATGGTCTCCAGGAGTTCTTTGGGCTAGGCCTGACAAATACATATAGATGTGAGGGTAGAAGAAATTAAATTGGAAGTTATAATGTAGACAAAATTCAAATACTGAGGCTGAAATTGAAAGAGAAAATATTAATATGTGCCACCCAGATAACAGGTAAATTGGGATAAGCTAGAACAGGCATTAGCTGATATGTTATATCATTCCAAAAATACAGGTGGGGATTTTAATGCTAGAATTGGCCCAGGTTTGGAAATACTGAACTTAAAATATAAAGGATTTTTTTGAAATGGAGGCCATTTTGCCTCTAGGTCACATGTTACATGATAAGATTCAGAATAAGCATGGGCTAGAACTACTCAATTTAATGTACAAATTATGAATGGTCAGTTTATATGGATCACAATAGGATCCATTTGGGGTGGTTGTATACCTCAGCCAGCCACAAAGGGGGAACTGTTGTTGATTATATATTTATATCCCCCTCACTGAGCCCAATAATATATGTTTTAACATTATAGATCAGCCTGAGAGTGATCGCTAACCACTTGGCTTAGACTTAATAGTGGAAATGCAGAAACAATGTAGCACAAAAGAGTCATAATATAGTAGGCAATAGAACAAATCAGGAATGATTGAAGTGGACATCCCTTTTGGCCAAAACTGTAAGATCAGTTTTATATAGTTTGATAATGCTATAGCAGAGGATCACACTTATTCAAATTCTGGAAAACGCAACACTGAAAGTCTCAAGCGAGGGCTACCTGTATTCAGATAGTATTGTTTGGTTACCCATGGATTGGCATTCTAAGAATGAATTCAACTTCACAGAGATGATGGTTATAAGATAAAGCAATAAGGGTGAAATAATAAATAATATTATATAACTGGCAGCATCATTTTTTTTATGGCCACTCAGTCTTAGTCTTTTTTATTTTTTTCCTTTGGATAATATTGAGACAAAATTATGGTTGACAATAAACAATGACTCTGTTCAAAGCCATTTAATAGGCTGTTTTGATGCACAGAGCAATTTGTAAACTGTCAAAGTTCAGATCTGTTTATCCACAATTGAAACCATGCCACAACTGAAGCAGAAACATAGCCATGAATCTTGATTAAGGTACAAAGACACTGACTGATAAACAGGAGGACAAATGTGCTTTATAGTTCTTCTAACAAACAAATAAACAGTTGTTCCGGTTAATGGTTGATTTGTTTCAAAATGCAAAGGCTCCTGCAAGTTGGTTGGAGAGTTGCAAATTAATTGGTACCACATGCTGCTGGTTTCTGGGTTTATAACTGTATCTCTATAGCAGGCACCCTCCTCCCACTTTTTTTTTTTTAAAGGTAAATATTCAGTTTCCAACTTACCCTTTTTTGTACTCTAATATACAATATTTATAAAAGCTTTCATATATTTTGGATTTCAGTTTTTGGTCAGTTCTTTTTTCCCTTAAACACTATGCTCTAAATTAGTGTTTTTCAAACTTGACAACTTTAAGATGTGTAGACTTCAACACCCAGAATTCCCCAGCTAGCATGCTCTAAATGCTTGGATTTGCCTTGCTGTATAATATGTAACATACATGGAAGCCATTCTTGTTTAACTTTGGTCAACATTCTGTTATGAATATATGCTGTTAATTTTGCCATTATTGCATACGTTCCCAGTCTGATATCATTCGTAACATATCTCTTTTCCAGTGTTGTGCTAAGTTTATCCTTGCAGCCATGAACAGTTATCTTAGTAAACAGATATCTTTTGTTGATATGTCTTGGAATTAGTGAAAAAAAATCATTTCAATTTGATTTTTAAAATTCTCCGAATAGTGCTATGTATGCCTTTCTAGTATTTTTCCGTTTTTTACACATCTACCACATAGGATAAAGTGTCCCCTCTGTTTCATGTCATTTCCAGCATCTATTACTACAGTGTTGTCCAGACTTGGCCACTTTAAGATGAGTGGATTTCAACTCCCAGAATTCCCCAGCTAGCATGGCTGGCTGGGGAATTCTGGGAGTTGAAGTCCACTCATCTTAAAGTGGCCAAGTTTGGACAACACTGTATTACTATATGATTTATTTATCTTGGCAATTATTGATGGAATTGTATATTGTCTATACAACATTTATTTTATACCAGTTTTATCTTAAGTTATAACTTGGGTAACTTTTATAGATAATTTTCCCATTATTATATTCTTTTAAGTCTTGCATCCATCTTATCATGCTTTTTTTTTGTTCTGTCTTCATATCATATCTAAGTATCATTTTGTGTATATATCCTAATAGTCTTGATTCTGTATAAGCATTTCGAATGCTGTTATTTTTCTTAGAAGTCCTCTTTTGTTTTCTGAAGTCAGTTTTTATTCTTCCAACAGTTTGTAGGTACATTAACTTTTTGACCTCAGATGTGCTGACACTACAACTTCTAAGTCTATGCTGGTATGGGATTTTCAGAGTTGTATCCCAACAACTTTGGATGACAACAGTTTGGGAGAAGTTTACACTGTAGAACACAGATCTTTAGATTAAATCAGTGTTTCTCAAACTTAGCTACTTCCCCATGCTGGCTGGAGAATTCTGGGAGTTGAAGTCCATATATCTTAAAGTTGCCAAGTTTGAGAAACACTGGATTAGATGCTGGGGAACAGAGTCTGAATAAGAACTTCAGTTTCATTTGATATGATTTTGAAACATTTTTGTTAAACTACTTCCACTCTCTTGTCATTTGGGCCTGAAAAGGCCTGGTTTTTTTTTTTTTGTTTTCATTTCCATGTATTTTGAGAGCCAGGAAGTCTACAATGTAGACAATGTCTACAATGGCCTCCCACAAGGTTCTATAATGGAACCTACATTATTTAATTTATACATATCAGATATGCCCGCGACAAGGGGATGCAGATTTGGATACGCTGAAGATGTGGCCATAACAGTGCAAGAAAAACATATGGAGGTGGCAGACAGCCTCCTCTCAAAAGATCTTAACATCCTGGGAAATTTTTTTACTGATTGGAGGCTTACTCCTAGTGTTAGTAAAACAGTGACTATGTGTTTCCACCTTAATAATAAACTAGCAAATAAAGCCCTGAAGATTTATCTGAATAACAACTTACTTCCCTAAAACCCTTATCCAAAATACCTTGGGGTAACATTGGATTGGACTCTTTCTTATAAGATACATCTAGAGAACATGGCCGCAAAAATTAATACTAGGAACAACATACTCCAGAAATCAGGTGGAACAAAATGGGGAGCTTCAGCTGCCACCCTTAGGACATCAACACTAGGGTTGGTCTACTCCACAGCAGAATACTGTGCCCCTGTGATCCCAGACTTAATGACACCATGAGAATTATAACCTGATGTATCAAAACCACTCCTATCTGTTGGCTTCCTGTTTTGAGTCATATAGCACTGCCAGTTTTGTGAAGGCAAGATGCACTAGTGAGAGAATATAGAAAAATCATGAACAACCCACTTCTTCCGGCGCATGCTGAGCTTCCCTACTTATCACTTGGAAGGCTTAAATCTAGGAAGCCCCCATTGATACTTGCACAACATCTGCATAACTACTTCAACATTGACTCCCAGTGGAAAGTTACATGGGTCGTTGAACACACAGATACAGGAAAACATATAGATTACCCTACGCAAAATGTGCCAGGTTTTGATCTATCTCACCAGCAATGGATGGCCCTGAACAGGATTCACACTTCACATGGTGTCTGCAAGGATTCACTGCATAAATAGCGTATGGCATCATCACCTCAGTGTGACTGCAGGGCCGCAAGTCAAACTATAGATCACATTGTGACCAGCTGTAAGCTGAGGGCATATAATGGCCCAATATCTGACTTTTTTTAATATAAATGATGCTGTGCCTCAATGGTTAGATGGCCTAGACATTGGTATTTGAATCTAGATCTTTTTAATATTTATATTTCAAAGTGCTTTTAACTTGGGCTAAATGTTAGTATTTAATGTAAGTCCATGTATGAGATTCCATATGCTAAATAAATAAACTTCCACTCTATATTGACTTGTTTGGTTTTAGAATAAGAGATTTTAATAACAGTTCTAGTTCAAATGCCTGCCTGACGTTTCATAAAAATTCTAGTTTCCTTTGGGTATTTTTGAGGGACCAGAATGAACAGAGGAATGATAGGCTGGTAGCACAGAATGTATAGCATTCCAGTGATACAGGGTGGGAAATTTTCTAGTGTTCTTTATTTTGAGGAAAAGCATCCATTTCATAAATTTATTAGTAAGCACAAACACCTACTTTTTTAAAGAAAATAACCATTTCAGTCATTCCAAATCAGATTCTCAGTGTAAAATGGAAGTAATTAGTAATAATAGTGAAACTATATTCCATGTAACAGAGTTAAACTCTGAAATAGATATGTGTTTATCAATGCACAATTCTTTGGGTCCTATAACTTATTAGTAAATTAATAAGTTTTCAGTACCATTTTCAGTTTAAATAATGTAGAGCAAATATTATTGTCTATAAATGTATATTAAACATTTCTTCACAATATAACATTGTTTAAGCTACACTCACCATGCTTTAACTTTTTTCCTTAAAAATTTCAGGTCAAATTGTATGGTGCATTCTCACAGACAATTAGTATGGGACACATTTTTGAACTTTTCTTAAATACAAGTAAACAATCATGCTAAATTAGATCACTCAAGTTTTTCAAATGCAAATTACCCAATGCAAGTTAGTCCAGGAAACCTTTCTAAGAAGGAGAGTTTTCTAGAAAAAAAATCCAGTTTAAATCTTCCAGAGAAACTTTTCCGGAAAACCTACATTACTGAGGTATATACACAAGCATTTATTGACTATGCATTATATCCAAGTAATTTCCAAGCCTGTTTTTTTCTGACTGGCACCCTCAAGTTGTGTTAGGTACAATTATCAGAAGTTCATATTTGGAATTTAATTCTCCAAGTTTTGGAAATATTTTCCGTATTTCATTTCAGTTATTTAGTGACTGCTTGAGTTCTCTGTAAAGTTGTGATTCAGTGTTTCCTTCATATAATTTCTCAAAAAGTCCACATGTCAGGGAAAAAAATCCACCACTACCAACAACCAGATGTGATACTCAGCATACATGAGGAAATCCATCAAATTCTTTTGAATTCCCAGTAAGCAAGGATGGGCTACCTTCAAAATATGAATGGAGTTTCACCATTTTCTTCTCAGTCACAATCCCAATAAAATATTTCCCCATTATTCTTGGAATGCAAATGCTTCACAGTACTAAAGATTTAGGTAATCTACAGCCCATGGACCACATATGGTCCCAGGCCAGCCTTCCACTACAGTCCAGAGCATGCTGAGATTGTGTTGATAAAATTTTATAGCAAATGGCCAAATGTAGGACTTCAGAGCTTTTCTATTTGGGAAGGAATGGTTTAAGGTTGAAGATAGGGGCAGCTTGCTTCTGGAAAATCTTCTGTTTCCATTCCCACCTTTAACCCTGCTAACAAGACCCCCGCCCAAAAAAAGGCTGAAAAATTTTCAGCTACAACACTTTCAGTAACCCATTACAGCACCAGTGAATGCCATCCTGAAGCTATCCAGAAAGTCAGAAGGCTGAGCTGCAGCCTCCAACTCTCAAACAGGTGCTCCAAGCAATGTCTAAGAAGGATGGTTTTTATTAAGTGCTATAGCTGTAGAAGAAAGGTTCTAAGATTTAGGATTAAGATTAGGGTTAGGGTTCGGGTTAGGGTTAGGAAAGGATAAGGTGGGGTAGGTTTTTTTACCCATTCACTTCAATCCTGATAAAAGGTGGAGACCCTATATTTGCTTTTTAAAAACAAAAACATTTTTTCTAATTCCATGTTTAATTTGATATTAATTGGACCTTACTTTAAATTAGTAACTTCAAAAAATTATAAGTATTGGTCATCTGAAGTAGATTCCCTGCATATAAACTTGCCATGTGATTTACAGCTAACGGGTTACAGAATATTTGCTGTTAGCAGAAGAGTCCCAGTTGCCTGTAGAAATAAAGATTTACTGGGGGCAGCAGGTGGGTTATATGGTAGAGGAAGCAACTTCGTGTGCTGATCAATCACTTCTTCCATTCTGAACACTAAAAAAAAGTATTGGGGATAAGCTGTAGAGGAGTTGCTCTTTCAATTTCTAAATTAATGTTCTATTATCATCATTGTAGCAAGAACTTTTAACATTTAAATCAGTATATTTTTCTATCTATCTCAAAATAGTAGTTACTTCTCACTCCCCTTTTTCTTTTACAGTTCCTAAATTACAGTATTCTCTTCTCAAAAATCCTATTGTGATTTTTAGTTTCTTATGAATTTGTTAAGAAGCCTACTGTTCTACAAAAATATTTAAGCAAAGAAACATTTCTATACTTCTACATTATAGGAAATCATTAAAAACGAACTCAGCTGAACATATTAGTGTTTATATTAATTCTGTTATTTAATGCTAACTGCACTTATAATTAACCAAGCTTTTAATTTGTCATTTTTGCAAATATCAAATTGTTTCATATATTTTTCTTTGCAGTATATGATGATGTACAATATTAAAATATAAGATAAATGCAAATAAAACAAAAGCACAATGATAGGGGGAAAATTGACAGCAGCCTAGATAATTATGATTAAAGGCTTAAAATGTTGCAGCAAAGCAAAATGCTGAAAAGTCTTTGTTCTAGCTCATAAAAAGACTAAACATTCCATTTTAAAATGGGTTGTACATGACACAGTAGCTCCTTTCAAGTAAAACTGCCAAATTCCTATTGGCAAAGTCTATCCTTTGAACTTTTCCATTAAATGGAGGTTGAGAACACATTTTCCAGATGCTAAAATCTCCTGATTCAAATTTAGTATATCTAGCTTGTCCAGAAACCTTTTACTTAGTGTCTCAATCTCATCCATCAGATCACACTTCAGAGTATTTTCCCCACCAATTTCTGAGTTTATCAGTCTCTGTTAACACTTTTCTGTGTTCAGTGTAGACTTTGACTGACAGATTCAGAAGATATCAAGCTATATTCCTGGTAGAAATGCCACAACGCTACTGTCACTGGTAAACTATAATTTCCTCAAAATCTTATGTCATTCTTTTTCAATCTATTTCCTTCAAAAGATATTATCATATCTCCTTATATCGATCTTTAATCATTCAGGCAGAGTCTTTAACTTTTTGATATATTAAAACCATTCCATGCTCCCAACTTATATCTGCACAAGGTATATGGTCCAGTTTGGGTAGGGCCTGCATATCAAAGGTGAATGTATGCTTCCTTTTAATTTTTGGGGAACATGCACACAGCATATGACTGCAGCTCGGTAAAGCAACAGAGCCTTTTCTTGCAATCAGAGAGCTGCAGTACAATCCCAGGAAAAGACACATTTGATCTAAAGGTGTTACATGTGCACCCCCATGGGCCCCAAAACACTACACAGCCCTAATATTTAGACAGCCTCCTCGTTTACTTATACATATTCCTACTGTAAAATGGTAAATATATATTATACAGTGTGTATATCCACAGTTATAACTTTTGTATAAAAAGAAACAAATTGACATTTAAATCCTTTTCTGTTAAAATAAGATGGAAAGCCAGTTAACTGAAAAGCACCAACACAATCAGTTATTTAGATCAATTATCCCTCCAGGCCAGTTTCAGTGTTAAACGTAAGTGGAAAGTATGGTCAAAGGAAGAGTTTGAACAGCAAGTCAATTTATCTAAGCCACTTAAGATCTGTACTGTTACTTTAATATTTAATGGTTCCCATGCCAGTCATTTAGACAGCTTTGGGTAAAAATACTTCTTTATTTTAATGTGTGTTTTACTGTTCTGCATGCCTCAGTTGGCATTTATCTGTTAATGTAAATTGGCAAAATAAATATTTTTAAAAAACTTTATGGAACTTATATTTTATATTTTATATATTTCTAATAAATTCATGTTGTGAAACTAATCTTCAGAAAAATGATTGCCCTATGCAATAGATTATTTTATCAAAAACAAAACAAAACAAAAACAAAAGCATTTTTTTGGCTTTATTTTTCTTTTTTAATATTTCAAAATCTATTCAAGTAAGATTATATTGCAAACTCTCTATTTCAAAGAACATCTGGAATTTAACCAAATAATCTGGGACAAAATACATTGTATTTTATAAACATAAGCATTGTAATGGGAAGAAAAGGCCAACAATACATACAAAACCCCATTTACTGAACGAGCCTAGAATACATATATTAGCAAAGACCAATCTAAAGAGAAGTATTATTTTCCCCCCATGAGATCGTCAGAAGAACTGCCATAGAAAACCTCTTGAAATGTTCTCCTAGCATGAAAAATACCAGACATGAGTTCCAGTTGATGGGTTATGCCAGACGTCTGGTAACTACCTAGACCGGAAGCAGTTAATCTCAAGAACAAGTATCTCTGAGTTTTTATTAGTAAAATGTATTAAGAAGATTATGGCAACAACATTGCAGTCTCCTTTCTAATGAGAACAACAACAACAACTGAAAGTTGTAATGATTGTAGTGGTATAAAAGTCTAAATAAATGAATAAATCTACAGTTGGCTTGGTTACAGAAATTAAGGCATAAACTGTGATTTACAAAAGATATGGCAGGGTCGACGTTATGAGGGAAGGAGGGTGGGAGAGATGGAGGAGGTCAAGCATACACTCACACAAAATCTGTAGTTCCCTTTCTTTCCTTTTATACTCTTGGCCCATGATGCAAGAGACCCTCTTGCTCCTTTATTGTACTACCTTATAGTTTGTCCTTCAACTATTAAGAATGACCACCTTTTTCTTAGAAGTGTGAATCTCAGAAAAAAGAGCAACATGGAGCAAGCAGCCATTTCTAAAATTACATCTCTTGCTTAGAATATCCTATCCAATCTGAAAATGAATACAACTAAGTATAGAGATATTTGCTTTCTTTTAAGCCACAAGCTTCCATAATATATAGCACTCAGGACAAAAAAGAAAGGCACTAGAAAACAATTATAAATACAACTTAAATTAAAATACTTTATAAATACATATTGTATATTGGAATTACATCATAAGCAGTCATCCATTTGTTTAAATAGCCAGGATTTTCTGTTCTGATTGGCTCTCACTGGACTTCCAGCTCTTATACTTCATGATCCTTTTATCTGTAGTCACTGGAGATATCAACCAAGCTGTATTCCTACACAGATATTTTATTGCCCCCAGTGGCCAATGCTCAATAATATAGTATAAAATTGCAGTTCTAATTGTGCAAATCACTGTATTACTGAAAACTGTCCAAACTGAGGCAAGTAGGAAATGCAGTGACATTTTTTCATTGGACCAGTTTAGGCTGGGATGCATGTTAGCTTATGAATCCTGCAGAATTCTTCATGGGATAGGAGTTAAGCTCTTGATTACAAGAGCTACCTTTGATGATGTCTTGCCTTTTCAGTGATTTCTTCTAAGGCAGATGTGTGTCCCAGTTGGAACTGTGACACCAGGAAGGCAAATCCTAGAATAGGGTTTCCCAACCTGCACGGTGTATGCCCCCGCCCCTTGGGGAGGTGCAGACAGAGTCTAGGGGACATGTGAAGAATCTTTTAGTTACATTGTTACAATAAATCCATCTTTCCCAAAGTTTCATTGTGTTGTTTTAATTGTTCATTTGTGTCCATTTTGATGTTTGGATTTTTAGGGGAGGTGTGTACATTAAGATTATACTAAAGGGAGGTATGATGACAAAAGGTTTAGGAACCCCTGCCCTAAGATATTTCATCTTGGCCAAACCTATTAAAAAGTTGTCTCTTCTAAAAAGTATCTCTTCTAAGTGTTCTTTTTCTTAATTTGGGGTCCTATTTACCCTCCCTCTGTTCAACGTGCTAAAGTTTAGGTCTTTATTGCCATCATTTAGCAAAATCAGCTGGGGCCAATAGAATACAGTAGTTATAGAGCAAACAGGTGATTAGAGAACCTTCATCATACATTGCCTGGAAATAGAAAAGAGTTATTGCAACTACGTAAACACATTAACATAGTCCCGACAGAGGAGCAGCATGCCAGCTTAACAAACAAAGGGCTAAAGTAAACACTGGATATGGAGAAGAGATAAAGTAGAGCCAGGATTTTTAACATATTTCTTATTAAATTGAGCTATTAATAACAATCCAGAGACTCATTATGGAAATACACTATTCTGTTTCTTTCTTCCCCTACCATATTTTCTGAACACATTGTAGGAAATCTATCTTTTTTACTGTATTGTCTTTTCCTAATAAATGTTGCTGTTGGACGCACACAGTTTCTCTCACAATATACCATGATGACCTCCATGCTACCTGTAAATTTGGGGAGCTGTAGATCTAAATACATTTATATACCTACATTTATTAATGTTAATTCATTTTAAAATAAGGGTATTTGAGGCTGCCACATTACCTAGAACTAATAGTGCAATTCCCCCATTGGGTTGAGTAAAAAGTTAACATGAAAAGTTATCCATAGAATCTGGGTTTCACTTGCTGGAATTATTTGGCCAAGACTTTATTGGAATACGCAACTCTTCCATGAGGGTCTATGTAGACTGGGAGTTGAGCCAAATGCACTCCCTGAAAAAAGAAAGAAGGTATTATCTGATTCTCCATTGCAGGTAAGATCTAAATCAGAAAAGAGATATTAGAATCAGCCTATTTCTATTTTATGGTTGGTCCTTAACTGTGTGTGTGTGTGTGTGTCACACACACACACACACACAGAGAGAGAGAGAGAGAGAGAGAGAGAGAGAGAGAACTATTTTTCTTCTCTGTACTATACTCTCTTCAATAAAAAAACCCAAAGCTGCTTCTGATTATTTCTTCTCTCCTGGTATATATATGTACAAGTGTGCTTCTCAGGAGGTAGGGGAAAAGTGTGTACATGCACAAACACAGGGGGAAGGGGATAAGAGAGAGAAATGAAGAAATAAAAGATTGGAGAAGCACATCTACTCTGTGTCCAGATGGAAAATTGGTTTTAGTCACTAAATTTGAAAATAGTGAATTTTGGGAGAGATAATGAAAAGCAATTATATAACTTTTTCAGGAAGCCAAGTTCTATATAAGTTTTCAAAGCAGAAGCACTCTTTCCCCCTTTTTTTCAAAATCTATTTCAGCTGTTGGCATAGGAAATAGTGGGGTTAGATCTCCTAATGACAGCAGCTTCCCCACTACCATTATTTCCTGCCACAATGCTTTATCAGTGCACTGTTTGCCATGGGATACATAACTTGGGCTAAGTGTGCCATGAAATGTGAAATAATTACATTTGTCATCTATGGCTAGTCTGAATGCATTTCAATTTATGATTGCAGAACACAGATGATATCATAACTACTACAATAATCACCTATTATGTCTTCTGACGTATAATGATCACAGTAAGACAGAGTCCCATAGCTCCAAAGTATTTGCCATTTTAGCCATATTGATGAGATCAATAATGTCCATTAGAAGTTGTTATGACTTCAAAATAATGCATACATCATGATGTCATCATACATGTAGTGTGATGATGTCATGATGCACCTGCCATCACTTGCCCCCCTTACCTTCCCTGCAGATACCTATAGATGGGAGTTTAAAGTTCAGACATATGGACTTTGCATTAACATTCCTCAAAAATGGACTGCAAGGAATAAAAACAAAGGCTTTCACACTGAGTTCATATACCCTTAAAAACTCTTATAGTTCACCCATGAGGACAATTATTATATTATAGCTTCCTTGTAAGAATATATCTATTATAGTAACATTCTTAACTGAATAAGTCAAGAATGGAAAAACCTAATAAATAGGGTAATTTTAATATGAAAAAAGCAATGGATGACTGAGTTTTCAGTTTCAAGAATAGTGTGAATATTCTTTTCCCCAACATGGAGTCTATTACGGTCTTCAGAAACTGGAATTGAACAAGATAGAATAACAGAAGAAAAATATTTTGTTTCTCTGGGCAGCCATGTTTCAGACAAACTGAAACAATAGAGATCTTTAATTTATTCTACATTAATTAACAGTTGCTTCATGCTATTTATATAAAGGAACATGGGTTATACCAGATGAAAAAGATAAGGAAAGGGTCTATTGCCTTGACATTGCTGCTCTAAATCCCTGTTTTGTACAACTTTTGTTGAGTCTCCAACATTCCTTTTCTGGTACCAAGATGGCATCAGTTGCACTTGCTGATGACATTTGGCACAGCTGAGACAGGCATAGTACAACCATCCTTGTTTTACTTAATTTCTCAACAGCCCTCAGTAACAGCAATCATGGTATCTTTCTAGACTGCCGGCTGGCATTTGGTGTTAGGAGCATGTGTTCCACTGGTTCCCCTCCTTTCTCTGTGGATAGGTCTAATCAGTGGAGGGCAGGGAGACCAAATGAAGGCATCATGCCAGCTGCTGCCATAAAAGGCAAAGTATTACATTAATTATTGTTTTTGTACTCCTCTGTTGGTTGCTGGAAAGAGCACTGATGAAAGTATGAGAAACTGTTTTGAGTGCTGTGAAAAATGAAAGGCAAGAAAGAAGAACTATAAGTCTCAGAGAACTAATGAGAAGAGTCTAGCAGAAACTAGAAAGATGGCTTGATTTGTATCAGTGGGCAACTTTGATAAATAGCCAATAAACAAAACACCATATTTATGGGCATGCCTGATTTCCAGAATTCCTAAAATCAGCAAAGAGGCTGCTTACAAAAATTGCAAGAGTTAAACAGAAGAGAGAGAGCATGTGTGAATACAGTATGAATATTACATGCATGAAAAAAAAAAGATCGTTTGAAAAGACTCCAGTAGGTAGCATATCAGAGGCCCAGGAAACTCCCATATGTGAGAAGAATCCATCTGCAATGTCTACCTGAGTTAAACTGTGAAGTCTTCTCCAGTCCAAGCAGCCTACACCCAGCTTAGCACTCACTTATAGGGTTGGCCACCTGTAGCTTGAACCACTGAGAATAAAATAGACAATTGCAAATACTTTTTTCTGTATGTTATTGATCTGAAACTAATAAAACTTACATAGTTAAGTAACAGATAGACAGAAACGTTATTTCAGTCATTGACCAATAAAAATACATTCGATAAAACAAAGAAAGTTAACCTCTAACATCAATGACTGTTGGCAACCATTTGTAGGTGAAGCTTGCACATAATGTAGCAGAATTTAGCTACTTTTAGAGAGAGAGATTTATCCTGATTGTCTAACAAATAATGCAAATAAAAATTATCAGAGTTCCTTGGAAATTTAGATAAATACATAGGTAGTAATTTAGCTCAAACCTGATCTCCAAGAATCTCCTGTTTAGAATCCACACTATACAACACCCTCCCTGGTAAATTAACTTGACTACCAGTTCAAAGTAAAGACTCCCACTAGAATTCTGTTAAAATTTTTGGCAGTACTAGAGTGGCTTTGAGAAGAATGCCAGTCATGTACATGCTGTATATCATCCAATTTTAGTTTAGGCCTACTCATGCTTTTTATTCCACAAGCTGACAAGTCTGAAACCATAGAAGGCATAGTAATCATGCAAGAGATGCTCTTACTATTCCATTTTCAGGCAAAGAAAAGAGATTGCCAAATTGTTCTGTAACTATAGAAGTACAAGATATTCCTGCATCTGTCATTTTAAAGGAAGAAATTATGTCAATTATATTTTGAAAGGCACTGCAATGGAATGTCTGCACCACATGTAATCAGTAAAAATTTCTGCCAAACATTTAACCTTTTTCTTTTTAGCATTTTGTAATTTATTTTTCATCCATTATTCATATTATGAATTCAGCATGAACTAGAACACCTTTAATGCACACTTTCTTTTAAAGTTATATCTGTTGTGTCAACTAACTTGAGTATTAGAACTTTCATACCCCCAGTGGCCTCACTCATTATATGCTTGGCACCATTTTCCTGCCATGTGCCACTGCCCCAATTGCTGGAGTTGTGTTCTCTTTTACCAGGGAGCTGGCCTGTGTTCCATACAGGTGCACAAAACAGCAGCCAATGTCCCCAGGACTCATCTTTGTTTGTACAGCAGATTTGCTGCGTGCAAATCCCTTTTCAGTAGAAATCCCCTGCATGTCCCTCATATGTGAAAGAGGCCTATGCAGACAACTTAATTCTCAACAGCATAGTATGGGCAAAGGTGTGCTATTGTCTCTGCATTCTCTCTTTGTGGATAAATCCCCTCCAATATCACTCACATTATTTGGGTCTGTTCAACACTCCCTATTCCTGGCACTAAGGAATTAGTTGACTAAGGGTGCCCACTTTTCAGGATGTCTGGTATATGGGAGCACAGAAGTAGATATTCGGGGAGGGGGGGGCTTCCTGATTATGGAATAGCTTGCCCCTAGAGGCAAGAATGGCCTCTTCCCTTATGATATTTCATTGATTGGTTAAAATCCAGTAACTTCCGAAGACCTTGGGGATTACATCATGGATAGATATGGAAAATCATGAATTAACTTTGCATGATGACCTATTAATTTAATATTGTAGTTCTGTTGTATTATTAATTTCATTTTGTAAATTATTAGCTTGTAAATTACCTAGAATCATCTACAGTTAAGGCAGTTAAGCCAAATAAATAAATAAATGAATGAATGAATGAATGAATGAATGAATGAATGAATGAATGAATAAATAGCCAAAAAAACCTCCTGGATTCAGCACACCCAGTTTATTAAAACACACCCAATATTAAAACAAATGAGAAGCCAAGAGAGTGTGAAACATTTGTTTCACTTTTTTTTTTACTCAGTCATATTTATGCTTTATGATTTTCTGCTTTAGCGCTTCAGAGCTGCTAACAAAGACCAAAAAACAAATTAAGTCATAATCAACAAAACAAAATAAATTGTAAGCATAACAGAGCAAACCACTTTTCAAAAGAATTAATCAAAGCATGACTGAAGAAAACAAATTTTGTTTGAACAAATGAAGACAACGTTGAGAGGCCACGCCACATGCCCTTTGTGGTTCTGTTCATAAAACATGCTTAACATGCTTGTTGAATTAGCATGCTTTTGGTTTGCATACTATGTTGAATCACAAACAAACCTTACTGGGTTTCTACAACACATTATGCTGTAATAAACCTAACCAATCTTAATGCCAATAAGGTTAATGTTAACAGATTGTGCTATTGCAGCAGTTAGGTTTATCATTGAGGTGGTTAAGCATATAATGCAAACATTGCCTGCAGGCAGATGGACACAGCAGTTCAGTTCTATCCCACTGATGGCGAACCTATTATTTTTTAAATAAATGAATATGTAAAGAATTGTTTCTCTTTTGTTCGTGTGTGTGTGTGTGTGACATGCCAGCAGAGTCAAGTTAGGCATTTTCTGAATTTTTGACATGCCAAGCTCAAAAGGTTCGCCATCACTGCTCTACCCACACCCTAACCTTCTTATGTTACCCTGACTGAACTCCATTAACACATGTATAACAAATAACTTAACAGGAAAATAAAATCAGTGACTGGGCAGGCACAGGGCTGCTAAGCACAATCCTGTTCTTAGCTTCCTACTCCACATATGAAGTTAGATGTAGAATTGTTCTGAACTAGGAATATTTCAATATTCCACTTGAAGGAGAGTATTAAATAATAGATATGTTACTGAAATTAATACTGTTTTTACAAAGGGTTTATGACTGAGATGTCAGGGATTTAATGCTTAATCTAAAAATGAGTTCATTTGATATATTCTTGTTTAGTATTAAATTCTTTTCTCTTTCATGATTCTAATAGAAATACATTGGTGAAAGGAAAAATACAGTGGTTTAATGGATGGAGTTGGGGTATTTGTCTTGCACGGGGCCATTTTCAGCTAAAGTCTGTTAAAAGAGTTTATTGGAAATCACTGGATAAGAAATGTAACCTCATTTCATGTATTAGCAACACATGATTGGTACTTGTAGAGCTTTCAAAAAGGCATAAGCAAAACATTCATTTTATAATTTTGGAATAATCTGGAGGACTTTTTTCAGAGTTGAAACTACATTTTCTCATTGCCCTGTAATGTATGCAACATTCTCCATGCTGAGCTTGAACACATTTGTGAGCAAACTAAATATTTGTTTGTGACACCACTAGGTCCCATAATCAGCACTAGATTTGAAATGGCCCTCAACGAAGCATCCTCTAAAGGACATTTCCCTGTGTTGGTGAGCTACTAACCAAAGACTGATATTATGGAAATGGTGGGCAAAAATACACCAGCATTTTCTAAATGCTTCAGAATGATGCTGCATTGGGATTCTGTGGAAAGATTTCAAAGGTGGTTCCAGGATTCATGGCAGGAGTTAGTGCTAGTTGCCAGGCTGAATCAACATCAGCTGCCTGAGAATGCTAGGAACTAAGAAGGAGTTAGCTGGAATGTACTTCTCTTCATCCAAAGACTACAGAAAGTTTTATACATATTTTCCATCTGGCTCTCATCCAGATGATGCTGAGGTCAGTTGCATGTCATCTAAGCAATAAAAATGGCAAAAAAGAACAATGTGGACTGTAATCTACAGAAGCATATGTGCTAATAAAATGGTTATCCCACAAAACTGTTTGGGAATCAGAAAGCTAAGATGGCCACTCCTCTGGAACTTGTTTATATTAAAGGAATAACATCAGTTTGATGCATATATCAGACCTTGCCAGGTCATCACCTGTTAGCTCTTCGACATAATCCAGACAAGAAGCATGGCAATGAATACTAGCTGTACCTTTATTGTAGGGTTAAATTTATAGAATCTTGCAAGTCTGAAAAGTACTCCTCCGGTCTCTCATTTTTACTCTCCCCAAAACCAGGGAGAGTCCCTTCTGAGATGCTTTCTCCACTTTGGACTCAAATTTCATTTATCAGACCATTGTCTAGCCTGTGGCTCTTTCTCCTGTCTCCCAATGTCATTCCCACAGACCATTACATCACCATATTTGACCTACAAATAAAAGTCATCTTCTAGACCAATAGTATTATACTGATATTGATGCTTTTATATGAAGTCATCTATTAAGATGGCTGGCGTGGGTCTTCCGGGCTGTGTGGCCGTGGTCTTGAAGTTTTGTTTCCTAACGTTTCGCCAGCACCTGTGACCGGCATCTTCAGAGTGCAGGAGCACAGACAGGAGCAGTTCTCTCTGTGCCCAGGGTGAAGTGACCCTTCTGTGGGTATTTATAGAGATTTGCAGTGAGATGGGTGGTGACAAATTTGAAAAATAAACAAACAAACAAACAAACAAATAAATAAATAAATAAATAAGTTTCAATGTATTTTCTGGAGAATGCTTCTGTACTGTGATTATGATTATGGCTGTTTCTATTTTATTTATAAAGATATTAATATTATGTTTAATGAAAAAAATAAGATTGCCTTGAGATGTTTTGTAACTGGCCTCATGTTAATTCAAAATGGGTTCAGAAGCTTACACCTTTCTATTAGATATATTGAGAGAGTCAGAAAAAATGAGTACATAAATCTGAAGTTAACTGAGGCTTATTCTCATAATGCTAAATAATGTTTTAGCTTTATGTTGAAATGCAGCTGTTAACTTGCAGCTATTATATGGCTATTATGTTAAGACATACTGTAAATGTAGAAATTTTGATTTTTTTTTTTTTTAAGTCTCTGCACTCATGTCTGGAATGGTGAATTATTATTATTATTTTTCAAGCAAGGGGGAAGGGAAAGATTAAGTTTTTCTTTTTTTAGGTTCTTTTTATAGATTAGGTCAGTGAGTATTTACAGTAGACAAAAATAAAAATAGAAATGCATTTCATGTACCATACAGTTTAGCTCCATAATTCAGTAAGACAAAATAAGTAAAGATGTCTTTAGCATCAGGAAAATGTCAAGATA
Source organism: Python bivittatus (assembly GCF_059951505.1). Classification (NCBI taxonomy): domain Eukaryota; kingdom Metazoa; phylum Chordata; class Lepidosauria; order Squamata; family Pythonidae; genus Python; species Python bivittatus. The sequence continues at coordinate 8,953,816 of NW_028277112.1, forward strand.
AAAATTACTGTTAGATTCAGAACAAAACTAACCTCCATCTTATAATTGTAAAAGAAATTTTCTAAGTGCTGTATTTTCTTATTTTATTACATTGTATTATTATACTATTTTTAAAAACAAACCTTTACTAGAAAAATATGTTCATATTACTTACTGACATTTTAATTAATATAAATAATAATCTGCATTACATATCTATCCAGAGGCACGACCATAGGGCATTTATCTAAATCCTAAATCTATGTAAGTTAAACTATTTAAATTTCTATAAAATTTGTCATGGTAAAGAAGGTTATTTACAAATAAGCAGCAGCAATAGGAAAAAAAGCAATCTGGAAGACCATCCAAGTAACCCAATTCTGACTGCTATATAATATTTTATATAATCTGTCATAGATGGTATAAACACAAGCAGGATGAATAGGAATATGTTTTACCATTACAAAGTTTTTATTTATTGCTTATTAGATACACAAGTAGACTTTTATTTTCACTTAGCTATTTCTTATTCTTAAGAAATTATCTATATCTGATTCCTATCTAACTCTTTTCTTATTAGTCTACTGATTTATTTACAGTCCTTAAGTAAGCATCTCATAACTTAGTGTACTGAATCGCACTATTTTGCAGTTCTTCCTAATATTCATGACAGTTTATTTAAACCTTGCTGAGTAATTTCAGTCACTCTAACTTGCTTTCACTTTCAGTTTCACTTTTCAGTCTTTTATCCTACCAGCTCTCAGTCAATACTCTAATTATCTCTCTGAGACTGGTGAGTCACTTGATAATATGTTTCACCTCTCTCTTTTAGATATTTATTTAGGTAGTTGATGCAGGATTCCTTTTTCTTTTTATCAGGCTGTTCTTAGCTGCCTCTGCTTGTCTACTTGGTCTCATTATGTGTCAGCTACTGCTTTTCAACATTCCATGTTGTCTTTTCCCCATACTTCTGTCTTCTTTCTTCCTTCCTTCTGGCAAAACTGTAGTCTCCAAACACACACACATGCGTGCACACACACACACACTAGCTCCAGCAGCAATGTCAGTTCTAAAAAGCCAAAAAAACCTTTGCTTCTACCAGAGATTTTTTTTTTCCTTCAGTTAGTAGCCTGACATGGAGGTGAAGGAAGTTCAGACATCTTTGTTGTTTCTAGAATAGTTGAAAATCTACATAAAGGAAAGGAACTAATTTCTTACAGAAGTCCCATCTTGGCTTCTAACCAAGAACAGTGCAGGGTGGTGGTAGTGATGGTGGGATACCAAGGTTTCTCTTTTCCAGCCACCCTTCAGTGTAAACATACACAGAGTTTTCATCCTCCAAATTCTTCTTTGTGAACTTCCTTCCATGCCAGCCATGAAACAAAATGTATGTCTGTATGTTTAAGCACTGCAACTGCTTACTGTAAGTGAGAAACATTCACAATTCTCAACAAAATCCACATCTAGAGCAAAATAACAATTATAAATATTACAAATAGGAAAGTGTGGCTTGTAAAAAGGATATCTATGAGGACAATAATTAAAGAAATCTAGTAACACAGATGTTTCTCAGTTTTTATAAGCTACTTTTTTTCTCTCTAATTCGCAGGGGGGAAAAAAAACCCGGTGAATTATGAAAGTATCTGATATACTTTTCAAATGCTTGTGTGATTCACCAGATTAATGTTAGAGTATAATCACCTATATAAATTTACCAGATGATGAGAATTTATCACTATGGTGCCCACAAAACATATATTACTACATACCTACATTCTGGTCCTAAACCATTTCAAGCTTAAAAGGAAAAGAAGTAACAGTCATTAGCTGAATTATGCATACATTTGAATATTGAAAATATGTGTTCGCTATGTTATGTTATTTTATATTATTTGTAGACTGCCTCAATTAATTCTCTGAGTGAACAAGGCAACCATAAAATAGTTGGTCATATGAAAATCTAGGGGAAAAAAACCACTCCTAGATTTCAGTTCTCTGCATATCTTTCCCTAATTTATCTTGACTGTAATCAATGCTAGAAAAGACTGAGGATAAATCTTCAACCTTCAGTTTGTGTGATCAGCATAGGAACAAAAACAAAACTCCCAAACATTCATTTTGGGGAATACAGACATCAGTATTTTTCATTCATCATGGATTCAGTGGCCAGAAATAATTAGCACCAACTCCTGTTACTAGCATGAACAGGAAATTCAAGTGACCAGGCTCCACAGATTTTTTTTCAGCACTAATATATTCCTGATGACTGTGCTAATGTTAAACTTTAATCGTTCTCTGCATTTAATGTTTCCTCAAAGTCCTTGGTGAACAGAAAGCATAAATGATCACATTAGCTTAATTTCAAAGTAATTCACATGTACCTTGTGAATAATTAAGTAATACAGTAACAATTCTTCCATTGCTCCGATTCTTTCTCTCAGTGGCCTGCATTGCCACCATTTTTGGCTCCTATTTCCTTCTCATTTGTTCTATTAATTCTAGCTGTTAACACTTCCTTGCTTAATCAACCCCAAAGGGTTACATTACAGCAGTTGTTTTCTGTCCCAAGAGCCTTTTAAAATATATGTTATAAGCTGCTAGCTAAATGAGGCAAGATTTCTGTGTGGATCTCAGTAAATGCTGACAGGTTGCTATGCTGTGCACCTGAAAGCCACTAGACTGGGGAATATTGACCTTCAAGTACAATTGGGAATGTCCCACTTATTTTACTGAAATCCGGTGGTTGTTCCTGACTAAATGATTTTAAAGAGATAATAGCCATGTTCATATCGCCTGTACATAAACTTAACACAAGAAGCAGGCATGCAATGGTAGCAGGAATTATACAGCAGGTTCCATGGTCCAAATTAGTGGGCAAACACCTGCCTATCCTGCTATATGCAGATGATGCCATAATTCTTTTCCTGACACAAGCTGGCCTTAGATGGAGCCAATTTTGTATCAAAGATCAGTTGGTTGTTAGTTATCCAAAAACAAAACCCCGAAGCAAAATAATGATATTCTCCAAAAAGTACAACTAGTTCATAGATAGACAATCAATAGACCAGGCTAGTTGTTTTAAATATCTGGGGGTAGTTTTTCAGGCCTCTGGACATCAAATGGTACATATCAACAATGCCATCACAGAAGTCTGGTGGCCACTGTAGATTTTTAGGAACCAGGGTGGATATTATATACCTGCATCCCTGATTATTTGTTGCAAAATCAATAGTACTGTGATGGAAGGCATGAGTGGGGAAGGTTCTGGAATGGAGCTTCAAGGTTGCCAGGAGGGGGGAGAGAGACATTCCAGGGGAAGCACCTCCTCAGTCACCAGCCGTAGTGTGGGAAAGCCAAGAGAATGAGACTGGCCCCTCCCTAGGGCCTCATGGTTATAGTTACGGTTGCTGTGGTGTAGATTTAGTCTGATGAGATTCTATCTATTAGGTGTACGCTAATAAAGGAGCTAATCTGTTCTGGACTGTCTCACTGTTATTCTTGGGCTGAACCTGACAGATTATTTGTTGCAAAATCAGTAGCATGGCTTCTTTATGGTGTGCGACTACATCCTAGAATAAAATTCCAGCCATATGAAAGAATACAATTATAGTTTTTGAGAGCCATATTCTCTACACCTAAAAATGTCTCCAATGCTGTACTTAGACTAGGTGGGCTAATTAGCACTGAAACAACAGTTTGGCAGTTAATAATATTTTATTGGCTTAGAATCTATGTTCCATAAGGCTTCTGTTCCAGTTAGTATGTTATAATTTAAGTCTAGATGGTATACAGTATAGCATTAACTAACAAACTGCTTCACCTTGGCATGTCCCATGATTTCTTTCTCAATCTGGGTTCTAAATCTGCCATGGAGCTTGTTAAACAAAGATTAGAAGAAATTGAACATCAGCATAATTTAGCAGCAGCCCCTAAGTTATATCATCTCTTCAATGAATCAAGAGAACCACAACTTGCACACACTATTAAAGTTATCCCATACCCATTGCCGATGGTCTTTTTCCAGAGCTTGTTTTAATGCCCTCCCTCCTGAGATTATGAATGGCAGATACAAAAGAATCCCTGTAGCGCTTAGGCAATGCCCTTGTGCCTCTAGTAAACCTGAAACCCCATAACACGTTTTTCTAAGGTATAAATTCTATGTAGAACTGCATTCTCCATTAATGGAAAAACTGCCTGGCTCCCCTAATCAATGCTATTCAGAAATTTTTTTAAGCAACAGGTGTCCTGAAATCACTTAATTGCTAAGTTTTGTACTGTAGCCATAAAGCTATGTCATACCCATATTTGTTAAGAGAAGTACACCATGTATTAAACTGTTATACTGTTACTGTATTTTTGGATTATATTTGGGTTGCTTTAACTTCTATTGCACTGGTCTTAATAATAATAATATTATAATAATATTATAATTATAATTATAATTAATTATATAATATTATATATTAATTATATATAATTATATATTATAATTATAATATAATAATAATAATAATATTATAACCATAATAAAGATACTACTACTACTACTACTACTACTACTACTACTACATACCCAGCTTTGTGGATGTTACATAATGGAGCATATATAAAAATAGATTCTGTACACGTGAGCTATGCACTGAAGATGAGTGTGGTATCAGTGAGACCTATAGTACATCTTAGTTGTTTTAACCGTTCGCATAGCATTTTTCTTTCTTCCTTTTGACTATTAGACTAAGTGAATGTTCAGATGGTTACCTATCCTACAAGCAAATACCACACTTAAAAACATTATTTAAAAAAAAAAAGTCCAGGGAAAATAAATATTTTTTATCAACCATGCTTTGTCATGCTTTCTTTGAACTGTGGTGGAACAAACATAGCTGCATAGCATACCATCATTTTTATTTTTATCCATCCATCATTATCCATATCATTATGTAACTGTGAGTGTGTTGTAAAGCACAGGGTCTTCTTCATGCTACTATAGCCCCAATAGATGCTGGGGATAATTGTAGAAAGTAAGGAATATCATCTTGACAGAGATATGCAGGAACCCTTACTTAGGCAAAAGGGGCTGAAGGGGCTTTTATGTGGATTCAATTTCCTGGCCTGGTCTATCTAGGGCTGATAATAATGCAGTTCCTCCCTAACTTTCTATCACTTTTCCAACCTTGTTGGTGTCTTACCTACCCTAATGAACAGAATGAAGCTGATTATTGTTTGTAAAATCTTAGTCCCTCCTGGTTGGTCAAGGCCACCTGGGAAATGACCTATGGCTGGGTCCATGCAATGGTATCAGCTTATTTTAGAGAAGGAATTGTTCCCTCAGTCTTGAAGGAAGAAGTGGTATGCCCCTTCTTCTGAAACCATCTCTGGATCTAACAATCTGTCTAATTTTCATACAGGCTCCAACCTACCCTTTTTGGGAAAGGTTGTTCAGAAGATGGTTGGGCTTCAGCTCCTTAGATTCCTGGATGAGATGGTTATGTGGACCCACTTCAGTCAGGTTTCAAGCTGGGTTATAATACAGAAACAGTATTGGTTATGCTTCTTGATGACCTCAGGCAGAGCTGAGATGGGGGAAATATGTCCCTCCTAGTGCTCCTTGATTTCTCAGTGGTTTTCAATATCATCGATCACTCTACCCTTCTGGATCAGCTGCAGGGTTTGGGAATGAGAAGCACTCTTTTGTGGAAATTCTCTTCTTTCTTGGCAGCCGGTCTCAGTTGGTGTTGACACAGGGACAGGGCCTCACTTGTGGGCTACCACAGGGCTCAACACCTTTACCCCTTTTGTTTAACATCTACATGAAAATGCTTTTTGACCTCATCTGTCAGTTTGGGGTCAGGTATGCTGATGATACCCAACTGTTCATCTCAATCCCAGTGTCTTGAGGCTGTGCAGGTCTGAATGGGGAGGAACAAATTTAAGACTCAATCCTAACAAGCCTGAGTGGATGTGGATATTTGGGCTTCCTGGGTCTGAGGATTTTCCATCTCTGGTCTTGAATGGAATTCTGCTTCCCCATTTAAGACTAGTGCACAATCTGGGGGTCATCTTGGATTCACAGTTCCTGCTCAAAGAGGTGGCAGCTATGGCCAAGAGGGCCTCTGCATAGGTACATCTAGGACACCAGTTGTGTCCTTTCCTGGACCAGGATGCCCTTCAGACAGTAACTCATGTCTTAGTCACCTCATAAATGGACTATTGTAATGCACTGTACATGAGGCTACCCTGAAGCCATTCCTATAACTAGTCCAGAATGGGATGGCATGGACAGTAGTGGGCATGCCTCATTATGCCCCTATGATCCCATTGCTCTGTGAACTTCACTGGTTGTCAGTAGGTTTCCAAGTGCAATTCAAGGTTACCAGTAGGCTTCTGAGTACAGTTCAAAGTACTGGTTATCACCTGTAAAGTTCTTCATGGCATAACAATGGGTAATTTGAAGGATTGCCTGTCTCTGGCTGTTTATGTCTATCCAATGAGATTGGGCAGAGAGGGGGTGCTTTGGGTCCCATCAATTAAGGAATGGCATCTAGCAGGACCCAGGACGTATACCTTCTCTGTCATGGCACCTACCTCTGGAATGATATCCCCCTAGAGATCTGGATGATTCCCACCATGATGATGTTCAGGAAGCTACTAAATACTTAGCTATTCTCCCAGGTCTTAGGATAAGATAAGCCTGAAGACCCTATTGCAGGGTTTTTGTTTATACGTTCATCTTTAAGACACTTATGAAGATACTGTTGTCATAGCGTTCTCCCCTTTTTTAAAAATCTCCATGCTGTCTAGAGACACCAGAAGTTGGGCAGCCTCCAAACTACTGAAATAAATAATTTAAAAAAGATTACATTGGGCCCAAGATACTTACTGAAACATGTTATCAGGCAGTAGTCCCATTTGTCGTATTATGGGAAAAGGAAAAATCCCAGTTAATGTTAACTACATTTGTTTTTATTAGTTACATTCCCCAAGTTCAATTATTAGTTGTCCCCAAAACCTGAGCAAAGAAATAAGCTACTGTGTGTGTGTGTGTGTGTGTGTGTGTGTGTGTGTGTAAATTAGACTTACATTTGTCAGTGTAAGGTTTTGTGTGGTTATATATATTCTTTGAGTTCAGAGAATAAGTTACTGACAGACAGTCCAGGTGAAATTATGCCCATGGGGCCATAAAGAATCACAAGCAACCAAATGACTGAATCATAAATACATTTACTTACTATGAAAGCAGAGATCAGCATGACAGATGGGATAATTAAGTGACTAGAGAAGTATTTTTTTCATTGTTTGTCCAGGTTTTTTGAATAACACCGGAGGCAAAAGTTTTGCCATTTTTTAAATGTTAAGTGGCAGTAGATGGTTAGCTTTGCCATTGTCTCCCTCCCCCTCCCCAGCCATTTTAGCCAGACTCCTGTGGTACCACAGCTGGATGAAGTTCAGATTCACATGTCCTCAGGCTTCTAGCCTTCTTGTAATGAGGTTCTTGGATAAGTAAACTAACAAAAGTGCCATTATGTTTCTAACACCAGTGACTCTTTTACACTTAACATCCACTGATCAGAATGAGTGATTTGTTCAACATACAGCATAAGCATTCTCTAAGTTCAGAATTTGAAAGGCTAAAGAATTAAAGACCTGAATATATATCTTGATGTTCACACTGAACATGAAAAGGTCAGCTACCTCAGATGTTACATTTGCCTTTTTACATGTTGGAATGTCTTGCAATTTGGGCTTCTGGGTGAGGTGGGTTTTTTCCCTTTTTGTTATTAATTAAAAAGCAATTATATATATAAAGACTAGACATCTCTGAAGGAGCAGAGATGGTGCTGTGGCAGTGAATGGCAGTCAGCATGATCTCTGGCCAACGAAGTCTTTCTGGATAAAGGAGAGACTGAGAGATTGCCCACTTGCACCCCAGACTGCTGCTCCTTGTGAGGAGACCATGGGATGGAAGTCCTGTGGTTTTCTCATGAGTACAGTGTCTGGGGCTTGAAGGAGAAAGAGCATGCTCACACACACAAGTGCAGCCTTTTAAAGGTCACTAAGTTTAACCAAACCCTACCTTTCTTAATCACTTAAGGATACAATCAATTTACAGCTGAAAAGAGGTATTTGAAAACAGCAGGACAAAGAAAACCACCTCTGGGTGAATCAGCCTTCCTTCCGAAGATTACAAAAACTAAAGCAAAGGGGAAAATTATATTTTTAAAAGACTTTAAAACAACAGCGAAGAGCTTAACAAGATTTTGACTAAGAAAGTTATAAAAGGATAAAGGGGACTTTACAAATTTGAAAGATTAATATTTTGGTGAATGCGCTTCTGGTGCTATTTGGAAGTAATTAAATAAATAGCCCAGACCTTCATGGGAATGTTGATTGTTTGATGTCACTGTTTGACATAAAAGGGAAAAGACAATTGGTGGAATTTACAAAACAAGGAGATAAGTGTAACATGAGATTGACTGTGTTATTAAAACTACAGAAAGATAGATTGGACTAAAGCCTTACGGGTATAGAAAAGGTGAAAGTGGGGGGGGGGGAAGGAGAACCTTCCTTTTTTACTTCCATCTCTGTAAATTATTTACTTCTATGTTTGGATTATAAATAAAAGAACGGTAACTACCAGAAAAACTGCAAGGGCTGGTGAGGGAAGAAAAGGATCATTGGAGAATGACAGAATGACAAAAAAGGGGGTTACTCCAGAAATATTACAAAAGATGTTTGAAGAGATGGAGAAGCAGGTATCTGAATCTGTCAAATCTATTAAAAGTGGGCTACTGAAGTGAGAATGGAAGAAAGGTTTGTAAAGATGAAAGTGGAGATAAAAGAAGTTACAAAAAAAATGAAGAATCTATAGGGCAACTTATGGGATAAGTTAAACAAATTAATGACAAGGTGGGCATTTTAGAAAGTAAAACAGAAATAATAACTGTATGATTTGATATGTATTGGACAGTGGCTTCTTCTTTGGAAAAGTTATTTTATTGGGCAGTGTTATTGTTACTGTTTATTAATTTTTTGTTGCTATCCAAACGCACCATTGATCTTGCTGTTCGTCACCGAAGACAAATTCCTTGTGTATATTTTATACTTGGTCATTAAAGTATTTGTATTGTATTGTATTGTATTGTATTGTATTGTATTGTATTGTATTGTATTGTATTGTATTGTATAAACAGAGAGATGGAAAAGGACTTAGACAATCTGGCATTACTGGAATTGAGATAAAAATAATTTTGCTTGAGACTTAGAGCAGTTCCAGAGGATCGTGGAGAAGACACCAATGAAAAGGTTGTTCAAGCTTTAAAAATTTTTTGGAATGGGATGAAGATGATGGAGGCAGAAATTGACAAAGTGTATAGAATCAATACACAATTTGCAAAATTAAAAAATGCACCAAGGGATATTCTTGTGCACTTTGTCAGGAAGAAGACTAGAGTTTTGCAGCAGCATTTTACTGCCAGACTGAAGATTAATAATACAGATGTGATTGTACTTAAAGAAATTCCAATTCCAATACTGCGCAAACAAAAAGATTATTATTTTTTTTTTACTGACAAGCTCAAAGAGAAAAAGATACCAGTTCAATGGGATAAGTTGGAAGGAGTGATCTTCACTTTTAAACAACAGAGGTTTAGGTTGAATTCAGTCCAAAAAGCAAGAGAATTCCTAGAAAAAAATTAAGGGGAATTGGAAGAGATGGAAATGGAAATGGAAATGGAAATGGAAGTGACAGAGGGCTGTAAGCAACAGCCACAATAAAAAATTGAGGAGGAGACCACCATGTTAGGTGCTACAAGTATTGACTTTTCTACATTTTTGGCATAAATATGGATTTTAAATGCCTAATGTGGAATATAAATGGAGCAAATGCTCCTCAAAACAGAAGAAATTTTTTTCAGTATTTTAAAAAATTGAAACAATATGTAGTTTGTTTCCAAGAAATATATATCAGAAAAAAGGATATAAAATATTTTATTTGCAAAAATTAAGGTGAAGAATTTATTTCAGCAAGAGTTAAAAAGAAAAATGGAGTTGTTTTGTATATAAATGCCCAGTTACAGCCAGAACTAATATTGACTGATGATTATGGTAGATATATGGGGGCTGAAGCTACTTTGCATGGAATCAAGACTCTGATTAGTGGGAATTTATGCTCCAAATGTGAATAAAATAACATTTTACAAAGGACCTATGGATAAACTAATGGATTTATCATATGAAAATTGGAGATTGGAGGGGAGTAATTTGTCCACAAAAAAGATTCTAAGATATTAAAATGACACACACACACACATATATATATGATTATATATATATATATATATGATTATATATATATATATATATGATTATATATATATATATATATATATATATATATGATTATATATATATAAACTATGATGGATGGATATGATTATATATATATATATAATGGATAGTTTAGAGTTTATAGGAAAAGAGTTATGGAAGATTGTTCTTATATATGACAGCTACTGCAAAATTATTATATGCACAAAAATGGAAAGACTCTGAAATACCCACAATGGAGGAATGGATAGTAAAGATGACATAATTAGCAGATATGGCAAAACTGACTTATTTAATTAGAGAAAGGATAATAACTACATTTATTAGTGACTGGAAACCCCTTATTGACTTTTTCAGAAAAAAGAAAATAATGAACTTGTGATTAATGGGTTCGATGATTAGAAAGGGTAGACTATGAAAAGAAGGAAATTATGTTGTAACTTTAGAGAGATATTACTTGTAACTGCTGTTAAGAAGACTGGAAACTGCTTCTTTATAACATTTTCTTTTCTCTTTTCTCTTTTCTCTTTTCTTTCTTTCTTTCTTTCTTTCTTTCTTTCTTTCTTTCTTTCTTTCTTTCTTTCTTCTACTTTTTTTCACTTATTACTTTTCTTTACTTTCCTTACTTTTCTCTTTCAAAAATTGTATTGTTTTTATTCTTTTAATTTTTTTAATAAAAATTATATATATATGAATGCCTTGCAATCCCACACTAATGATGTAAGTGATGCCTTGCCTCACATATGAAAGCCATAGCTTAGTCTAATAGTTCCCAACATATATCACAGATGTGACAGAAAAGTAGTCTAGGTGGAACACAAGGGGAGTCATTGAAATTTTAAGTCTTTAAAATAATAAATGTAGTAACAAGGTACCTGTAAACATATAAATGTCCTTGGGAAAAAAATAAGCTTTTTCTTTTGGTCATGTCTGGACCCAAGTTCCTTGATAGACTGATTGGTGCCACTTAATATATGCAAGAACTGAGAACCACCTGATTTTAGGCTGATCAAATAAAAATTTTGTCCTCCAATTATTTCTGGAATATTCTATGAATCTTCTGTAAATATGTTTACAGATATTTTCCAATCAATAGTTAGTCCTCTATAAGAACTGAATGGATTTCTTTCACCTGACAGATTCATCCCAGTCTTTTTGAATGCCTGCAGACCAGAGGAGAAGCTGAGAAACTTCTGCTTAAGAATTTAACCTAATAATTCTGTGTGATGACCTGAACATGAAAAAAATGTGAAAGAAACAATAGTATCTATAGCAATTACTAGATCTTCACCTAATCTCTAGTCTTCAAAGAGAAGGACAGTGCATGATTCTGAACGATCTTCCCCAATCTCATTCATGAAACATTGAAGTTTACCTCTCATTATGGGGGAATATGTAAATTGGATGGGTGTTTTTATATAAGAGAAAGCTAGTGACCAATCGCTACTTTCGGCCTGCATGTGTATCCAATTTAGTGATGAGTCTAACACTCTAATGCAGTAATGCTCAACCTCAGCAACTTTAATCGGCTATTGGAATGGAGTATGGCCAGCTGGGGATTTCTGGGAGTCAAAGTCCACACATCTTAAAGTTGTTGAGGTTGAAGATCACTGATCTAATGATGTCTAGACAAGTTGATTAGTTCAGTCTTCCCAGACCAGTTGGCTTTCATAGAATCATGAAATGGGAAGGGGCCATTTAGGTCATAAAATCCAAAGCTCTCTTGAGTTCATAAATCCAAACTGAAGTATCCCAGGCAGATAGTTTATATGTATTCTGAAAACAAGCCAAAGCAGGGTTTTTATTGTTGGGTTTTATTATCCATATCTGTCTGTCTCTCTGTCTGTCAGTTTCACTTCTTTGGGCTTTATTGTACCCCACCCAGAATCTGTTTGGATTGATGCAGCATATAAGTATTGTAAAATAAATACATATCCATTTTTGTTTCTTTGTTTTAAGACTTTCATTAGGTTTTGTGTGTGTAGCCATGTGAGCTTCTTTTCTCATCCTCTTCTTTTTTCTTTTTATTGGAATTGTTTGCAATTTTAGCATCACCTTCTTTAACAACTCCCACCTGTTTTGGGCTTTCCCTTTAACTTCTGCCATGAGATTTTATTTTTCATTACTCTGTATTTATCAAGGTCTTGTTTCAATAAATATTCAGTTTTGCTTAAAATTAAGAATACCAATTTACGGGGTTACTTTCCCCCAAAGTTCCTGCTGTTTCCATTTCTTCAGCTTCGTGTGCCTTATTTATTAGTTTTAAGTCAAGAACAGCTGATCTTCTTGTGCCTTCCTTCATTCTTTGAAGGAGAAAATTGTCATTAAGACAAGTCAGGAATTTCTCAGCAAGACCTTGCTTGGTAAAATTTGTCTTCCAACAATGTCAGGGCAAATAAAGTTTCACATCATAATGCTTCATGTTCTTCGAAAAATCAATAGTTTACATTTGAAAAGCAGCATGAACATCTTGTCCTTGTTGGAGGGTTGATAATACACACCAGGAACAGTATTTCTTTTATTGGTTCCTCCACTCATTTCAATCAAGATGCTCTCTAGAGCGCTGCCGCATTCATTCATCTGGATTTCTGAACAGGGCTGGATATTCTTCACATGAGTTGGGCAATAACTTCTATCATTTGTAAATGAGCATCCCACACCCATGAATGTGAATTGATTAAAGAAATCTAGATTACTTTTATTTATATTAACGTTATTCATTTATAAGGTTAAACTTCAATCTACTCATAGTTAATGAATTTAATTCATTAATATTAACATTAAAGTGTGTTGATTCTCTGGCTTCCTTTCATTATTTTTTTTTAAATAATTTTATTCTGCTTCCTGCTCTTTGAACTCTTCAGATTCTCTTTCCCCTTTACATCACATTTTGCTACTTCATTAATTCATTTACATTTGCCATCTCCACATTGTCTTTGCTGTGCCAATAATGTGTTAATTACTGAAGACCTTTTCATGCAATGCCACACACAGTATCAAACACTGGACAGAGTAAACTGTGTATACATGGGTCATTTGACGCTGAGAACTTTGAAAAAAGATTGAAACTTCTGTAATTATGTAATTGTTAGGTCAAAAAAAAAAATCTAATCCAGTATCTGGGATCACTAATACCTTCAAAAAACAATAACCACTTTTAAAGTTTGGCCTTGTTATGACATGCAAAGCCTGGTACAGCCCTCAGACCAATGACAATTGCATATTCCTGTCCTAAAATGTGCTTTAATTTAATAATTTAATTGTAATTAATAATTTAATAATAAAATTACTTTAATCAGGACTGGTATCGCCAATTGAAAGGGATTTATGTTTTCTGAAACATATTTATAACTTTTCTGCTCCTTTTGGATGTTTTGTTTGTTTCCTTGTGGGGGAAGGAACTAAATAGCATTTCTGGGGTTTTTTTCTTTTCTGTTCTGAGAATAGAGCCTAATTAACTTGGTGTTTATCTATAGTAAAGCCTCAGGCCAGTAATACACTGCCAGCTAATCAGATGCTTCTATTTATGTGCAAAAGCAAAGCAACTCGGACTGAAATTAGTCAGCTCTGTTTTACAGTCAAGTTTTCCCAAATAGCAATCAATAGTCATCTTGATTAATTATCCTAGCTTCTTTGTTCACTCTGTAAAGAACATTTCAAATTACTTTTTAAAAGTAAATCAGAATGTTTTTATATGACCTCTATGCCTAAGAGATGTCCTATACTGAAAATTTTATAATAGGATCAGATAAACTCTCCGTGTTCTAAATGTTGTCTGAAAGGCCATTATTCATAGTTTCAAAGGATTTTAAATATAATAAACTACAGTATTTCCAGGTTACTAGCAAATTCTTAGAAAGTTTAGGGATACTATGAATATTTGCTGATCTGAAATGAAGGGTGTATATCTCTATGCTCAATAAACCAGTAATGCTATTCTTTGAAAGAGGATTATTTCCAGATTGTGGAATGATTCATCTAAGAGTTTAAAAGCTGTCACTCTCCCCTAGTGAGAATGGAATGGTGTAATTGGAGCATTGAGCTTGAAAGAGCTACGCAGCTGTTTTGGAGTATTTTAACAAGGAACAAGGAAGTAACTCATCTCAGGATCTGGACCTGGCCATTCTGGAACAGTGTTATAACACACATGTCCAGTTTCTAATAATGTTGGATAGTATAAGTATCTTTTTTTTCTTCTCAAACAGAAATGGATCCAATAATATATTTAGTCTTCTATGCGGGTTTTTTCTCCCACATAGAGGCAATTGTCTTTTATAGCATTAGAGAGTAAAAAGTTTTGAAAGTATTTTAGAGGTCATCTAGCCTAACCCCTGCCTTGTACACGCATCTACTAATAGAGCGTCATTGACACAGAGCCATTCAGACTTTGTTGCAATGCCTCTGGGAAAAGAGCATCCATCGTTAAAAGGACAGTCTGTTCCATTGTTGAACAGTTCTTATAATAAGGAAATTTTTCTTTATGTCCAACTGAAATCTACTTCCTTATGATTTAAACTCATTATTTATTGTCCTGTCTTCTAAACAATTCTGTTCTGTCATCTACATGACAGTCCTTTAGCTACTTGACTCCCCACAGTCTTCTCCAGGTTGGTTTACTTTGGTTTACTTTCCTCTGGAAATGTTCCAGTCTGTCAACATCTTTCCTAAAATGGGGAATATATAAAATATATGCAATATTCTAGATGTAGTCTCAATAATCCTGAAGAGAGAGGTACAATGAAATCTCTTGATCTTGATACTGTACTTTTGTTAATGCAGCCTCCCTCCCTCCCTCCCTTTCTTCTTTTTATTTTTATTTTTGTCTTTTTCCTTTTCCTTTTCCTTTTTCTTCTTTCCTTGCAGCTGCATCACTTTATTGGCTCATTTTCAGTTTGTGGCCTACAAAAACATCCAAATATTTTCCATACAGTATGTGCTTTGCCAAGTAAGGTCCCATTTATCCTATAGTCATGTCCTAGATTATTTCTGAATAGCTGGACAATTTTGTATTTGTCTATTGCTTTTGAATAAGTTATTCCCTTCAGTCATTGTATTCTGCTTAAGACTTTCATCCAATTAGGTTTTACTAGTGCATAATAAATCACATTCACCTTTCTGCACTGATGTCCTTCCTGTTCATTTCTGATCCTTGTGCATTTGTATAGAGATACCAGAATCCTTGGGTCAGTTAACTTGACCAATTCCTTCCTATATTTATATGTTCATAACTATTCCACATCCAGGATAACCCATCCTGTTCCTAGTATGTGGCAATGCTCTACTTTCTGGGTTCTCTTTTTCCTCCTCCATGAGATTCACTTTAAATTCTTCCAGGTCATGTCTGCAAAAAAATTTCCAAATATATCCTTTCCCTGTTAAATAATCCAAACTGTTTGCATTGGCACCTTTGTGTAGCCAGTTGTTTCTTTCTACTATTCTTTTCTTTATCCATGGGACATGTTCTTGATAAGGAGGAGGGAAGGGAACACCAGCTGTGCCCACAGCTCCTTCATCCTCCTGCTCAGCAATTCATATTGGCTTGCAATATCTCCAAAGCTATATCTCTGTCATTTGTGTCCATATGAAATGGAAAAATATATTTGTTAGTGAAGCTGAAAGAGTATTGAGAGTCTTTCCATTACATCCTGAATGTGAGCCCAGGAAAGCAGCATGCTTCTCTTGAAGTGTATAGCCAGCAAATTGCTGCTTCAGTTCTTCTCAGTCCAGGGTCT